>NC_056741.1:1861563397-1861638397 GCF_019279795.1 Protopterus annectens
ACAGCAGGCAGTGCATGTTATCAGTCTACAAGGTTGGGGAAGCCTGATGATCCATCGGGCGAGACAACATACGAGATGGGTCCCGAGAAGTGGGGAGTGGGTAGTGTGTACTGGTGTGGCCAGACCTGACCTGCACCTGGAGTAAGGAAGAGTGCCAAAGAGGATGTGTGGTTTGGGAACTATGGGTATGACATTATGGGCCTAGCTGTGCAGGTGTTGGCTGGAGTGATTCTATGTGGACCGCCCCAGGGATGTAAGCAGTAGTGTGCATTGGGCAGAGCTGATGCCTAACGAGCAGCCATGCCCGGTATTAGTCCCACTGTAGCAAAGTCTAGTTTACATGGCAAAGGACGGTATAACCAGATGTATTGTTGTAAACCCACTAAATGACAACAAAGAACACTCCTCATCACGAAGGGCTTTTCATCCAGAAAAAAGGAGGTCATTGTCCCACTGTACTCATCCCTCATTAGACCCATTATAGAATACAACACCCCATTTGGTATGTACCTCTCAAGACATCTGAAAAAACTGGAAAGGCCTCAGAAATACCTCACTAAAAGAATCACAGACCTAAAGCAGATGCCCTACGCTGACCGCCTTAAAAAACTCCAGCTATACTCTGTCGCATATCGTCTACTCAGAGGCGATCTCTGCTTAACATACAAGGCCATGTCAAACCCGGAGCTGTTGGACATGCTACACTTAAAGAAATCCCAATCCCTCAGAGCTACATGCTCCAGGGATCTAAACCTTGTCATCACAATAAACAAAACATGCTGGAGGGATAGGTTCCTGACCCAGAGACTCCCCAGACTCTGGAATAGATTGCCCATACATGTCAAGCAGAGTGCCTCTTTAGACCTCTTCAAGAGGAACCTTGACGACTGGATGGGAGAAAGGAAATTCACCCCAGGGATCACGTCAGTCACCCTGCTAGACAGGGGTCCAGCAAAGTAAATAATGTGGGAAGAAATAGCCAGGGAATTGTTATGGCTAGGCTTGTATAGGCCCTAGGGCTGATAGCCTAGTACCAACCTATGAACTCGGTCACAACACCCCACTGTAGGCATGTAGGCCGAACTAATTGGAATCACGAGGTATTATTGCTGTCCAGACCTCTCAATTGTCCCTGATATAGACTCTGATTTTAGGTCTGTCCCTCTTAAATCCCCCTGAAAACTGGTGAGTGCCGAAGAAAAGGTGGTGAATTGCCCTTAATAAATAATGATAGTAATTTAGAGTTATAGACATTTCACTTCAGAAAACCTATATTAATCCACATTCTCTTATTCTGTAAATGTTTTAGGGTAATACTACAAATATTTAGAAAATGTCCCTGATATTCCCTGATTATTTGAGGAGTTGTCCCTGATTCTGTTGAGATATGTCTCCTATCGGTTGAGAACTATGTTGCTGTCCTCACCCCCCACCCAGGGGTGTGATTGTCCAGACCTACCCCCATATGCAGGGTATATACACAGCTGTCACTGTAGAAGAAATGGCCAAATGTGGACCTTCCCCTTCAGCCGTCCTGCACATCCCTGGACATGTCCCCTACTATCAGTCCCTCTGTGTGGCCCAATAACACCACTTACCTATCGACCCCTGTTGCATTCGTAGTAATGTCCACAGTCACAAGTAGGTGACACCCTCCACACAACCATATTGGGATTACCTGGAACCCCCAACCCAGGTGTATTACTGCAGCTGTCCCAGACTACACATGTAAAAATACATGAAGGGAAAACCCAAGCACACTTGGATCACCACCTGGCGAAGTCCGCCACCCCCAACACTCCAGACCCCTACACCAACTACTGACACTGACATCTCCTGACCTGCCTCACATATATATATCAACACCCTGCAAACCAGTACTACTACTTCCCCACCAATCAGTCGAATGACCTAATATACAGTTAAAATGTCCCCCCCTCCACCTACCCGCCAATACCTCCACTATTCACATCTAATCTACAACACAGGTATGGCTAACTACACCTAACCCGAATACATGAGTGTAGCCTAACCAGAAATGTAATCTGGAATTCCACTTAACCTTATACTGACCTTCATGAACAGTCATACCTGACATGTACACCTGACGTAAGCATGTATAAAACCGACATGTACATGATGTAGTACGGGGGTATGCGGCAGCAAATGGGAGTACGCCTGTGTGAGCGGTGGTAAGCATTGCCTACACAGATTAAGAAAAGTAGAAGCCAACTGGTTTAAGAAACTGTAACTGGAGGTTAGCAGTGCTTACCGTCGCGCAAACCAGCACAAACTCGCGTGTGCTGCCCAGCAACAAAATAAACTGCTTCTGCAAGGCTCAAACTCAGGACCTTGTAAACTATAGTCACAGTAATCAACCAGTAAGCCATCATAGCCATACAAATTCATGAGGTATCAGCAAACTAATCCTCACTACAGGAAAATCAAACCAAACATGTGAACTGAATCTATGCACAGTGTGACGTGGTATAACTTGCTACATAACATAAATATGTGAACTGGAGTACTGCAGTAAGCATAGATTTGAGGTATCATTGTAATAAACTGTAGAAGTCCCTAGGTCCCTATACAGTGTATGTACACATGAATCACGGATACTGGACACATATATAACCTGTAATGAAGAATACATCACTGCCAAAAGGCACATATAGTGCAAATTAACTATTAAGCAATGCTAACCACAGCACAGCTCAACTTAGTAAGAGTAAGCAATGTGTAGGGAGCCAATCCAATCTGCCTACCGGTATACCCCTTTAAGTACTGCCAACCTTAGGTAAGCAGGTGTGCCCATAGCTTAGCCTCTTCAAACCCAGCCAATCACGGAAAAGAGTGGGTAATTGGCCATATTTAAACCACACAGGTGGGAATACATTCCATAACTGGTTGTAGCTTCCTACTGCAGGCAGAATGGCTGGTGTGGGTGAAGGCACTTGTTTTAGAGTGCAGCACTGGGGCATCCAGGAGTCAAAACTCATGGTATGGCTCCTGATAAAACACCATGAGGAAAGACTACTGCAGGGTCAGTACCAGGGCTTGCAGTATAAAACGGAGGCCTGGGACAGTCTCGCCTGTGACCTCACCAGTGCCACAGGTATCCCCCCAACTGGTGAGCAGGTTAGGCACCACCATCCTGACCTGAAGCGGTGGAGGGGGGATGTACTGGAACAGTGGATCCAGGAGTCTCGGCAGATGGCTAATGCCCCAGTACTGAGTAAGTACTCATTCTACTAAGTAGTTAAGAATTGCCTAGCTTGTGTATATTATGGATAGGTATGGCTAAATATCACTGTATTCCTCCAACAGCTGCAGATGAGCAGGCTGCGAACCAGCAAGCCCATGATGCTAGGTTGCAAAGGCTGCGTCGCAAGGCAGGTTAGTATTTCTCTGCATGTACGATAATAACAAACAAATATAAGAGCTTTAGAAAGTGTTGTACCAGTAGGAATAAATGTGTAATACTCTATGAATAAAGGTATAACCCCTGGAGTGCTTCTGTTTACTCTTCCTTCATATGTAGTTGAACTGTTGCATACTATAAATAGTACTGTTGTATTAATCAGTGTTACCCATGCTGTGGTATACAGATAAAATGTGTTCTGTATAACAATGTTGGAAGTGCCAAGAGGTCAGACATATTGTACAAGTGAGGGAGACTTAGAAAACAGTAGAAAGTTTCACATCAATTCCCCTCATGGCACAGTGTACTGTGATATTAACTATAATTTTGTTGTCACACACAGCAGGGGCTTGAATCCCGGGAGTGCTAGTACGTTATATACATAATCATACCCCACAACTGTACAGATTTTGTTACAATGTTCAGATAGAAAGCTGTATGCATAATTACGGCCAGCAACTGTACAGAATTTGCTAGATTGTTCAGACAGACAGTTGTATGCATATTCATACCCCACAACTGTTCTAGTCTGTCCAGCATGTCCAGATAAATGGCCCATATCACCAGCCTGGTACCCTGTTCCCCTGAAAAAGCAGTGCGATGATCCCAAAAATATAGGCAGCTGTTAATGACATATAACTGACAGTTAAACATGTACATAGTCATAGAATGTATATGAAAACATACCTGTCATTCTAGCATCTCACCCAAAGTGTATGACAGCAATACCCAACATATGTTGCATTAACACCTGCAATTTGTCACGCCTGTATGTAAGACACAGGTCATGTATATAATAATCTATAAACATACCAGTGTACAATATAAGGCCATTGGGTAGTGTAATAATACATGTAAGGGAAAAATCACTGCAGTGACTAAGAATGTTGTGAAAACTACAAGGCTATATTAGTTGTTAATTGAACTCTCTTTCTCACCCCTACCATATGTGCGAAATAACCCAGTGACAATCCTCAACTGGTATGTGTACACTCCAAACATTTGTTGCGACATATGTCCTAATGGTTTATAAATATTCACATTTGTTTCTATGCATGTGCCATCTTAAAATCCACCCATATTGTTGGCCTGTTGCTATCAGTGAAACCTGCATGCTCTTGTAATGGCCACTGTTGTTTCATATATGCATGTGTTCTGCTTGCTGTGCAACTGTGTTACATCTGGTGTTGCAGATTAATGGGAATACCTATGCATGCTGTTATAACTAATCCTGAATGCTGTTGACTGTTACTGACCCATATCTGTCCTAAACCTGCTACAGCGGACCCACCTGCCCCACCTCAGCTGGCCATGGCACTGGGCACCAGTACATCTGGGGCTCAGCCTGGGACCTCCTCCTCTGTGGGCCTTGCACCACCTTTGAGTGGAACCACTGCAGGGGATAGGGTTCACCCCCTGGTAGCAGGCGCGGAGGTGAACCTGTCATCCATCAACATGTCCGGGCCGTGGTGCGTAGGGAGCTTGATCTGGAGTTTTGAGACTGGCTACGCCAGCTTGAGGGCCAAGTGGCACATTAGAGGGTGAGCCTGCCCCTCCTACACAGCCCCCGCACAGCCAACTTTGGGGCCGTGAAGGTGCAGTGGTGACTGCCCATGGGTGAGGACCTCAGTCCCACTGATCCCATTTGGGGCTCATGGGCTTGCGACTTCCAAACACCCCTCCCCATCGAAGGTGTTTACCCCCACATGTGTCATATACTGCCCCTGTATGCATCTTGTTTGTCTTGTCTGTTAACCTACCCAACCTATCTCCCCAATTATACCTACTGCCCCTCCCCAACATCCCACTCTCACCTGAAAAATAAAAGGGCAAATCTGTTCCCACAAAAAAATCATGCCCCATACATAGCTGTCCATTTCGCATACGTGTCCACTGGACACATGTAATCTGGTCTAATTGGCATCACAGTGAATTTATGTAGTCCTCACTAATCTTCCAGGGGTTTGAGGGTCCAAATCAACCTCCAAATCCAGTGTATATGCACAGCTGTTGCTGTAGAAGAAATGGGCAGGTATGGACCTTTCCTACACCCTTCCTACACATGGCTAGTTATTTCCCCTACTGTCTTGCCCTCTTTGTGCCCCTTTTTCACCACTCTCCTATCAACCCTTTTTTCTTTTCTTTTAAAGAAATTAGCATGTGGGTAAGCAGGAGTAGACACTTTTAAGCAGCAGTGACCGGGCTTAAGCTTGCTTGCGGGGGGTAAGCTATGCCTACACAGGTTAAGCAATTTAAAAGCTAACAGAGTATAAGAAACTGTAAACGGAGGTTAGCAGTGCTTAGCGCTGCGCAAACCCACGTACAACTGCTTTAAAGTGTCTTAATCGCTCTGTACCCATGTTCTGCCCAGCAACAAAATAAATTGCCTTTGCAAGGCTCAAACCCAGGACTTTGCACTCCATACACAACGTGATTTATCACTAAGCCATGACAGATACAAAAACATTCAATGTTTCCAGAAACATATCATCCAGTCCTGTCATGCAACAGTACAGAGAATATATACCAACACCTAGATGTCTGTGTGTGTAACAATATTAATAACTAAACAGATACAACGTATCTATCTATATATATATATATATATATATATATAGATATAGATATTCCTGACACTATATACATATATATCAATATATATGCACATATACGTCTACATATACATAGCACGTTACATATGTGTATGCAGATATATATCTATGTAGGTATATATGTACATGGTTATATATATGTTAGCAGAGATATATATCTATATAGGTATATATGGCCATACATCTGTAGATAGCAATGGAAGATTAACAAATACACATATGTCCACATGCACCGTAAATGGGGTTGAGAGGCCCTACACGCTATACGTCGCGTACATATAGGTATCCCCCCCACAGCAAAACACGTGCACCCTGCATTACACTACCAAGTACAGTCTGCCTCCATAGGACATGTAATATGTGGAAGCCATCAACAAACCCCAGGATACAGGTACACAGACACAGATATGCAGATACAGATATATATATATATATATATATATATATATATATATATATATATATATATATATATATATTTATACATGTGACTACACAGACACACGCAGATGCATGTACAGTATGATACATATGTAGAAGGTACACACAATATGGAACAACTACTATGCCTACAGTTAACACCTGAAGAACTGGACACTGTATGGGCCACCCATACAAATGTCAATCGTTGCCTGCAACATATACACATAGAAAGGTCATAGGAAAGACACCACACACATGTTTGCAGAAATGGGAAACCTTTAATTGTGTACTATTACAGTTCTACATGCCATGTCATATAGCTGTTCAGACACTGATAACCATATAAACAGAGAACTGAAACTGTGAAACAGTTACACTAATACAGTAGTCTGGAAAGGATCACAACTGTTGCTGTCCAGGCCACGCCCTTCAAATTGTACATTAGTGAAGACAGACTGGGCCACAGGATACCAATCAACAGTATGTACTGCAGGTGTGTAGTTCAGCAGCCTCTATCTACACTCTGTACAAACTCAGTAGATGGTAAAGACGTTATATGACCACATGGGTTGTAACTGGTACATAACAAGGCATAACTGACACTGTCACGAGCACACCGACAAACAGAACAGTCTGTATGGCAGGAGGCAGTAGGCTTGCAGTACACCAATTCATGTAAGTAATGTAAATATAGGTGAAGTATACAGTACTGTACATCCAGATACCTTGCAGCAGCTCACCCCTGATACTCCCACATGTTGTAACAGCCTAGGTCATTTACGGTGCTCCCCACCTAGACTGCATAATACAGGCCCATATACCACTGTTACATACACTGGCCTCTGGAGTGCATAAGGGCACACATGTATTGTGTAGGTGACACCCACACATATATGGCCCCAGCTCCACTGTATGTGTGGGGGATACAACAGCAGTGGACTAATGGCAGCAATGGCAGTGTGATATACTCACAGCCCACTACAGAACAACCCCCAACAGCATGACATATGCACAAAGCTTGGTATGTAGATGGAGGACAGAGGCTAGGACACAGGCACATATGTGGAAAAGTGTTGCCATACACTAAGCAAGGTGCTGGTGTTACAGGATAGTCTGCAACATACCCTTAGTCAAGGAATTGAGGTTTGGAACAGAAATGGATGTAGCCATGTACTGATAGCATGCAACACACACACTGTCAGTGTAATATCTGCAACAGGACCTGTGTGGTGGACGGACAACACATGATAGGCATTCCACTGTCCAGCAAGAGGATAGGCCCACAGTAGTGAGCTATGCAGACAGACTCTATTCCAAGGTGAACTAGTATGTACACACACACACACACACACACACACACACACACACACACACACACACACACACACACACACACACACACACACACACACACACACACACACCCTGTAACACCAGTACTATACAAAGCATATCACAACTCTACTCCCAGTGTGTCTGTAGTTCCTGTTCCTCCTACAAATATGTGGCTGCCCTGAGTGTGCAGGTTCTCCTGTAAGTGCTATTGCTACCTGCTGTCTGTAACACTGATGGCCATACACAGGAAGGATGTCCATCACACAGGAAATGTAAAGGGACCACAACCACATGACGTAGGGATTCATAGTGGGTAGTTGCCATGGTGGGGGTAATTGGAAGTACTACACATGTGTAATTATATACATACTATCTGGATAAGTATATGTACATATATTTCCACCATATGTCCTGGACATGGAGTGTAGCCTTACCCCAGCCCCTATAGTCCCAAAGTCATAGTGCAAGGGGATGTCAGGTATGTATAGCAGGTATATTACTAGACTATTGCTACTGTCATTGGGATTGTCTTCACAGACATGGTGTGTGTGGAAGGTCACATCTGCTTATGAGATGTGTACTATTGGCTACTGACAGACATACTAAGGAAATCATTGTAAAGTACTGCCGCTAGCATGTAATGTCCCTGTGGAGTGCAGCAGAGATATTGGCCAATATATGTGGAACTTCGATCACACAATGTACAGTCCAGAGGTATACACATAATCCCTTAGTGCACAACATGTGTACCAGGCCTGACAATATGGATGTAGACAGCCATGTAGATGGGTATAACACATAATGACTGGTATACATATGCCACCATAGGTTTTGTATTCACACACTCCTGTCTGGCCTGACACATAATGACTGCTGGTACAGGGGTGCCATGGCCACATACTACCCACTAGATATTGACATACATCTGTACAGCATCCCACTGCTCTGACATACATGACATTTAAGGGAGGCCCGGCAGCGGTACATCTGGCAACTATCTGCACATGACATCTCACTGGGTAAGTACACTAAGCTGCTAGGCATGTAACAATGCACTGTGCAGACTACAGGCAAACTGGCACAACACTGGTCTACATCTCTTATGGAGGAATGCACATGTACCTGCATATATAGCATGCTCAACACTCATGTCACTGCACAGGGTAAGATACACCTGTGTGAAAGTGCATGACCACAACCAACGTGAACACAGCCACAGCCACATATGGTAAGCTAGTGTAATATTACAGTATATGGACTATTTGTTCTACACCATCCTCATATGTGCTACTCACAGAATGACCCTACATATATTGGTCTGCTACACAGTTTGTTCTGATGGCTGCCTGTGGTATGGGACATGTGTGTATGGCCCTACAAACATGTATGGCAAAACGGTACCATACAGTGGAGCAGCATGTAACATCAGATAGAAGGGAAGCTAAAGCAATGACATCCACCACAGACTGTACACAGGCTAAGGTACATATTAACAATACACACACTGCTGACATTCACCGTCACTACACAGACCTCAGTACTGCACAAACATCCACAGAATGTCCAGGTTATGTCATGACATATAACCTCTACTATACATGACGTGTAGCAATCTGACATATCACTGGCTTGTCATCAGATATAATGACACTATTTATGGTGTACAGCACATATGCACCACTTCATGCACAACATATGTACTAAGGTTGACAGAGGTGTGGCTGACAGCACATAAACAGGGCCAGTATAGACATGTTGCTGTGATAACCTCATAAATATACCATTGTTACGGGGTTTGTTGCAACATATGCCCTATGAAGGATATGAAGTCAGTAACTGTCATGGCCTTCACCATCTACAGACTGTTATCCTCACACTACCTTCTGCATTCCACAGATAGATGCACCGTGGCTAGCACATGAGACTAAAGGCACAACACTGCCCAGTCTGCAGATGACCCTGCAGATGGGGATTCCTCATATACATGGAACTGACATGGCAGGTATTGCAACATGTACAACAGGCATATCCAGACAAACACTGTTAAACCAACATTACTCCAAATGCAGTATAGCAGCACTTACAGTCTGTAGTCAGGTCAGGCACATCCCCTCCTGTTTGTTGCCCTCTTTCCACAGTGTATGTTGTTAGAGGTAAATCCCCAATCCATCTGAGATGCTGTTTGCCAAACAACAGATCTAGTTCCTGCTCACAGTGACAGAAAAGGGCTAACACCACCAATATGTTCCCAGGTATTGAAGTGTGTTTCCATGCAATTGGCTATGAGAATGTTACCACAGCTGTTCCACATGCAATCAGCTAGGGGAGGGCTGCAATTTGTGCAGAGGCCATCAGCTGATCATGAGCATCACTTAAAATACACATGATGCTGCCTAAGTAAAGCAAGTGTGGGTCTCCACATCCACCAGAGAGGGAGTGGGGGAGGCAGACAGAAGTGAATACATGTCAGGGAGGGTGGGAGAGTAAAACTGAAGCATGTTAGTGTCACACACCTACCAGAACAAGGTATCAAATCCCTGACAACTATATAGTGCTATCATAGTTTGATACAGTTATTGGATGTGCCACATGGGTTTCCTGCTGGGGAGCACTCAGAACATATATGTGATGGTGAGTGACATCTGCAATAGGGATACGGTAGATATACAGTAGGTGATGTACACATGCCTGTCTGCATGAGCTGGTGTCAGTGTCAACACAGGCACACTCACACAGGGACGCACAAACATTGACACACTTTGCAGGGCCAGGAGTTCAACTCATCACTAGTGGGATTGCCACAGCACATGAATGTGCAGGTATCACATGCACCACATGGGTCATATGGAGGTTGTATGGGCAGTGAGTATGAGGAGGTGTTAGACATCAGACAACATGCTTCATTGTGCCCTGGGGGGGGTTGTAGTGAGTATGGATGTGGACAGATGCACTATACAACAGACACACGAACATACAGGGTGTCAGTTCTGACATGCATGGGTGCATGTCTGCATGGGTGTTTGGTGGTCAACAGTGCCAGCAGGCTATACAAGGATAGGTGATGGGTATACCTTGGCATCAGGCCACATGACAATGGTCTGCATTGTGGCTCAGGCCTGTAGTTTCTGCATTGTCTTACACAGGTGGGTACTGCATCCCCCATCCAGTCACCTGGGTGACTATTGTGTGTAGCCAATGCTGTGCATCACTTGCCATGTATGTGTTCCCTAGTCCATGACATGGATGGTGTCTAGGATGTGCACACCTCCCACATGTATGTATAGTGACATGTGGAACTGTACCTGGGGTGTCTGGCCCATGCTGTGAACACAGATTATCAGATGTGCCAATCTTGCCCACCTGTGGCAGGAACTGGTAATGGTAAGCAAGTTTACCCTGCACCTACATTGATAGCATGCTAACAGCATTCCCTGATGTCAGTGTCATCTGTCCATACAGGGCATGTTGTCAGGCATGGTATGTCTGCTGTGAGTCACATGTGAAGGCACAGTGGGGTTGCTAACGTGATTGGCTGGCCTTGATGTCACATGTATGGGTATGGCTTTGCACCCCAGCCTCTCAGCTAATTTACATCTGTTATTCTTGTATGGTTGTGATATATAGTGGGGCCACCCTAAATGAAATAAGCAAAACCCCTTCCACATCACTCACATTCACACATGTCATGTCTGGGAGTAGGACTCCTACCTAACTAGTTTATGACACTACAGCACTACACAGTTATAGTATGCGCCATGGACATTACTGAAGTGCATCTTCCCCAAAGGTATATTTCACAATGAATGACAGAAGCAGGATTACCAAACTAGGGCATGTCAACTGTACTGTGAGTGACCAGCCTAAAATGCATTGCTCCCTGCACAGACAGTGCTACACACACAAAACATCCACAACTAACATGTGTGGGTATATAACCCCTGACTCTGGTCTATATCACACTATGGTACAGACTTGTTATAGGACACACCACAAGGATTACTAGAGAAATCCTTCCCCAAAGGTGTATTTCACAATGACTGACATCAGCAGGATTGACAAAGTAGGGCATTTGGAATGTACTGCGAGTGAGTAGCCTATAATGCATTGCTCCATACACAGACATTGAAACACACACAAAACATCCGGAACTGCCATGGATGGAGATGGAACCCTACCACCATTCTAAATCACACTACAACAGTACGCAGTTACAGGACGCGCTACAGAGATTAGTGAGCTACAACCTTCTCAGAGGTGTATTTCTAGGTGGGTGACATCAGCAGCCTTGCCAAAGTTGAGTATATGAATTGTACGAAGTGTGTGTAGCCTAAAAATCATTGCTATCTACTCAGTCAGACACACACACACAGTTGCCAGGGCTGGGGTTAGAACACCTACCTAACTATGTTATCACACTACAGCATTACACAGTTACAGGACTCTTTACAGAGATTACTAGGTTATGATTATCCCAGAGGTGTATTCCTAGGTGAGTGACATCAGCAGCCTTGCCAAAGTTGTGTATATGAATTGTACGGAGTGTGAGGTGCCTATAAAGCATTGCTCTCTACTCAGTCAGACACACACATTCACACAAAAACACACAGTTGCTAGGTCTGGGGTTAGAACACATTCCTAACTACTTTATCACATTACAGCAGTACGCAGTTACAGGACATACTACAGAGATTACTGGGTTATCACTTTCCCAGAGGTGTATTTCTAGGTGAATGACATCAGCAGACTTGCCAAAGTTGAGTATATGAATTGTACGGTGTGTGAGTAGCCTAAAAAGCATTGTTCTCTACTCAGTCAGACACACACACAGATTCACACAAACAGTTCCCAGGCCTGGGGTTAAAACACCTACCTAACTACTTTATCACACTACAGCAGTACGCAGTTGCAGGATGCACTACGGAGATTACTGGGCTATGATTTTCCCAGAGGTGTATTTCTAGGTGGGTGACATCAGCAGCCATGCTAAAGTTGAGTATATGTATTGTACAGAGTGTGAGTAGCCTAAAAAGCATTTCTGTCTACACAGTCAGAGACAGACAGACACGCACACAAACACACACTCACACAATTCCCATGTCTGGGGTTAAACCTACTACCTAACTAGTTTATCACTACAGCAGTACACAGTTATGGGATGCAACATGGAGATTACTGAGCTACAGCTCTCCCAAAGGTGTAATTCACATTGGATGACCTCAGCAGGCTTGTCATAATATTGCTATGGGGAGGGCAGTGTGTGCATGGGCCATACCCCATTTCTGTAGGGGTTGACATGCCACATTGTGGCACACATGAGATCATATGTCACAGGTACGTGTATATAGCTACTAGATGACTACTTCCTTGTACAGTCATGTTGCACAGCTGGCATGTGTACCACATAGTCTGTCATGCTGACAGGTACCAGGGGATAGTATCTGCAGTGAGTTACATCTGCACCTCATGTGTTTGGGGCCCTTTGACTATGTGCTGGCTGGGACAGGCCCCAGTGGCTCCTTGTCACGGTCACCCTCTTCCACACATCTATGCCCGTCTACCTTTGGCTTATTATAGTGATTTGTCCTTACATATATATCTGTATTCCTATCCACTGTGTGTGCAAGGTGTCATAGATAGTACCCCAAAAGGCAAACCCCATTTCTCCCGTCACCCACGCCCCGAATCTTTTTCAAAGTTTTTTGTCTATTCCTTCTAGCATGTCGAGGGATCACCAGTCTCACATAGTACCATCACAACCTCAAATCATACACAAACACACAAAGACATACTGGAGGCTCTGATCAAAAATCTACAAAACAGCAGGAGTGTCAAACAGTCACAGCCCTTAAGGCAAACACAATGCCAGACACACCATAGTCAGACACACTGATGTCCCGCTCACCAGACTGAGTGGTCTCTCAACAGCAGGTACAAATCTGACTCAGTCATTGTGTCCATGCCTGGTGTAAACCACCTGAGCGTACCCTCCTGGGACTACATGAAAGAGACATTGAAGAATGATGCCACAATACAGATGACATGCTGGACAAGCCACGCTGCTTCATGGGGGACGGCTTGCACCTGTCACCCCTGGGATTCCGGATATTGGCAAAGGCCACCCCCACCCCCATTTTTTAGGGCAGGCTCAAATTCTAAACCCCCCCTACCCTAAAAAAAAAAAAAAAAAAAAAAAGGAAATGCTGCAAGTCTAAATCTCAAAAATGCACGACTGTGGCCCTTCTCAATATGCACCCCAGCACTATCAGGCTTTACCTCATATCATCGGACAATACCAAGAAAGGAGGGGGTATCCATATTCATCAAGGACACCCACACCCACAAACTCAGAACCTCACATGGGCTCCTGAAAAAACACTAGAGGATAAATAAACTCAAATGCCATGGAACAACTAGTCACATCCCCACAAGAGAGAGATAACATACTTGATTCATCATCACGAACATTCAAAAAGCCAACTTCACACTTAAAGAGTAGTGTGGTCTCCTTTAAGGCCCCCGAAAGCTGGGGAAACAGTACGCAATCCCAAGCAAAACAAAGACTCTTTTGTACCAAAGGTGCGGGCCCAGTCTAACAAACTACAAATAAAAGGAGGAAGCCTACAAAGATAGAGCAAAATAAAAGGTAAGACACCCTTGATCACTATAAGTAAAAACTAAATGTTAACCCATACATCACAAGATGGGTTGCAAACTGGCTGGAGACACAGAACAGGGTCAGAGTTGGTTGAGTTGCATGTCCATGTCAAAGCCTGTCACAAGTGGTGTCCCACAGGGCTCAGTCCTGGCCCACTCTTGTTTGGGCATCTACTTTCCAAGTACAAGCGATAACTGGTGCCAGAGCCATGGCCTAAGTTAAATGCCAAAAATGTATAGTCATACCCTTCGAAAAACAAGGTTAGCAGAAGAAGTTATCACTTATCATGAAGGGATCTCATCTCAGCAGCTGGAGAGGCCACAAAAGTTCTCACCAAAAGGATAAAGGGTCTCTCAAATCGTCGCCACCGCTGCTCAGAGTGACCTTTGCCTAACATACAAGGCCATGTCAAACCCAGATTTGACAGAGCCACAAGGGCTGGGAGACTTAAACACAAAATCCCTATATGTGAGGCAGAGCACTGGCTGGCCTTGTTCAAGAGAAATCTTGACCAATGGATGGGAGATCGTATATACCCCCCATGGGATTACCAGTGTCACTGCTCCTCAGAGCACATAAAAAAAAAATATAATGTTCCCCCCACATACATTAAGTATAAGCGTAACGACGATGGGCTAGGCTTGCTAAAATGCCCCTCGATAGCCTAGTAATAGTATGAACCTATGAACTACCTAAGGCAGGAGTGGTACATACTGACATGTCTCTGCACAGAGAACTGTGACTGCCAGATATGTCTGGTCCACTGGTGTTTGCAGACATGGCCTTCATGTGTTTAAGTGTGTGAGCATGCCCAGTATGACCTTTCAGTATGTTGTTGACTGACATTGCCTTCATTCCTCTAAGTGTGTGAGCATGCCCAGTATGGTCATCTGTGTTGCATGTGTCGATCATGTCCAGGTAGTTTGTACTGCGGTGCTGACCTTTGTGTTGTACACTGACAGGTAGCATGTTGTGTCTGCAGGGTATCCATCGGTCATTTGGCATTGACTGTTGCTACATTTCTGCATAGCGGGGGGGGACACCTGACTGTTTCTACTGTTCTACACAAGTGGGGGGGGCACACCTGACCATTACTATAAGTTTATGTTGGATGGGGGGGCACAGCTGACACTTGTACACATTTTCTAGGACTGTACCGGTATGTCAGGTACTCCATTTCAGTCTGTAGTGTTACCTATCCTGCTGGCTAGAGGCATACCAGTGTACTACAGATCCTAGCTTTGTTTACCTACATATTAGCTTCTGAATTCCTAGTCTTCACAACTAACATCTGACTGCCTGGCCTGCTGTCGTCTGTCTGTGTAGGCCTGGGGAAGGGGTTACCCATAGGGCACATTTAGAGGCCATAGTACAGCATTTGTTTGTGTTGTCTTCACCTGTCCTACTGGCTGAGACTGTTGTTGGGTATGCAGACTTTCCTGAATGGCATGTGTGGTTCTTATGGACACATATGTCACTCAGCCCATTTCCTGCAGTGGGTTTTTTCACCCTGTGTAGTACTGGCTTCTATGGTGATTCCAGTATGTGTTACAGATGTCATGGTGTCACTATGGGTGTCTACTGTCTGCTGCCTTAACATTCGGCCACCCAATTCCCTTGCATGGTCACATCCATACCATAGCTACAGATAACAATACATTCTACTCCATTTGGCAATTGGTAGGTTGATTGCCTTACCTTGAGGGTGTGCCAGACTTGAGGATGGTGCTGGAGGGTTGCCTATGTCAGATGCACATAGTACACTCCCTATACATGGTTTGGCACAGGTAGTGTCATGTTTGGTATCCTTTTTACTGTCTGTGTGAGTCAGAGAGAGGTGTCATTCCCTGGGTCCTGAGTGTGTCAGTGCATATGCTATGCGTTGCCACTTTGCCAAGGCCAGGGCTTACTGGTCACGTCTTCTTCTGCCTCCTCTGAGTCACTCTGTGCCTGTACAAGCCTTGGCATTGGTGGGGGGCTGTGTGGCCCTGCCCCATGCTATTCCTGCTGCAGCTGTTTCCGCAGGATTATATTGTGTAGCATAGCACATACCATAACAATTTGGGTACATGTAGCTGGTGAATACTGCAAGGCTCCACCAGATGTGTCCAGACACCGGAACCATGACCTGAGCATCCCAAACACATGCTCTATTATATGTCTGGCCTGTGTGTGTGCCTCATTATGGCATTGTTGTTCAGGTGTGTGCATTTCTGATGGGTGTCATCAGCCATGGCTCCAGTGGGTACCCAGCATCCCCCACTAGGTGACGGTAGGGGATGTCCACATCAGCAAATCTGTAGTACAGCTGCATCAGATGCCACATGTGTGAATCATCATAGCTTACAGGGCATCCAGCAAACACATTCATTATAATGCCCTGGGCATCACATACGACCTGGCAGTTGATGGAGGGGATGCCCCTGTGGTTGATGTAGGCCCTACCCTGCTCACCGAGTGGTGCTCTGATGTGTAAGTGCATGCAGTCTATAGCACCCACTACCCCAGGGTATTCTGCTGTTTGGTGAAAGAAACGCATATTGCTGGTCAATACCTCACATGTGTTGAGGAAATATACGTGCTCCTGGCATGTGCTGACATGGCATCTAGGAACTGGTGGAATACTCTGGATGCTGATGCCTGTGAGATGCCCATAATATTCCCAGTTGTGCTTTGGGAGGTATCTGTGGCTAGTATACCTAGGCCTACATATACCTTGGTATCCACTGGAATGGGTTCCCCTTGGCCAGTTTGGTGTGTCAGGTGTGGCCGGCACAGCTCAACAATTTGCTGTAAGAGGTCTCTGTCCACCCTATAGCGCTCCGCTATTTCCAGCTCATTTAGCACCTAGTAGGTTACCCTGGGTCTGTACACTCTTCTCTGTCTCCTCACTGTGGGTTGTTCGGCAGCATTTACATCCTCACCACCCTCAGCCTCTTGCACATGTTGTTCTATGTTGCCTGCTGCAGCCCTTCTCATTTTGTAGGTTTGTTTGTTAAAATTTCCCCGCTTGTATACACCGGTGGTGTAGAGTGTGGAAAAACCAGGGTGGAAGGTGTTTGCTTAGTTTATAGTAGTGTTCTGGGCTGGGCTGGTCTGCTGCCTGTCTAATTAGCTGATTCTGATACATTTCACCTGTCAGCTCAGCTAGTTCTCCTTGATTACCTTCCTACTGCTGTTTTCCCTTCCCATTGCCCCCTTGTTCAAATGTGCACAGAGCTGCTTTTTCCTGGTTTAACTTCTTTTTTCTTCCAGTACAACCCACTTTGCAGCATGCACACCCACTTACATTTTGTAAAGGGTGCTAGGCAGGTTTAGACACACCCCTAGCTTAGCTGTGTTAAGCTTGGGGCAATCCTGAGCCACAGGGCTCCAACGCGCTTACAGTTTGCCTGACACCCCCCATGATGTCACCTAGATCCTAGTCTTGCACCCAGGTATTTATACTTTTACACTCTTGAGACCTTCCTTACACCCTGGGGAAAACTGGGATTCACTATCCTTCCCCTCATTCGCATAGAATTGTCTCCTAATTCATAGTTACATGTGTCACACTGTGCCTCCCCCCTTAGCAACCACTACTTACTGTCCAGGTTATCTTTTGCCTGCCATTGACTTGCATAACGGAATACTGATTTTAGTTAGAGTGTTGTTTTTAGGCTTATTTTCTTAATTCCCTACCAGTCCCGTTTGGGCTCCTCGGCCCTATGCTTCAAAGGACGTGATCGGTGGACATATCATAAAGGTTGTATTTTGTACATTTGGCATTGTTTGCAATGCTAATGGCCTTCTACTTGGCCATTGGCATGCTTCCTCAATGCCATGCAGCCTTTATTTAGAGCTGTCATAGCTCTGTTTTGCAGTTTGCAGTGCCGTACTCGATTACTAACCGAGTACATTTCTGCATATTACGCTAGCCCTGGACGCCCTGATTCCTGCTTCCTGGATGGCAAATTTACCTCATTTGCATGGTTTTCACCTGCAAATGGGGTGATTTGCATAAGGGGGCTGGGGATGTGCCTCACTAGTGCTACAGCACTCGAGCACATCAGATGTGCACGTACGTGGATCGCTCGGCCGCCATATTGGCAAGATTTCATCTAACACTAATCATGCACGCCATGTAAGCTTTTGAGAATCCAGGGGTATATCTTAGCATCTGTCATAAAATCTGTAGCTTTATAGGTAAATTCTAATTACTCGGCTGAGTGGTAAAAACTTTATGAGATTATCTGGATGAATAGTGATAATAAGCTGTTAGACATGCTCCACTTAAAGAAATCCCAATCCCTCAGAGCCACACGCTCCAGGGATCTAAACCTTATCATCACAATGAACAAAATATGCTGGAGGAATAGGTTCCTGACCCAGAGACTCCCCATACTCTGGAATAGACTGCCCATACATGTCAAGCAGAGCGCCTCATTGGTCCTCTTCAAAAGGAACCTTGATGATTGGATGGGAGATAGGAAATTCACCCCAGGGATCATGTCAGTCGCCCTGCTAGACAGGGGTCCAGGAAAGTAAATAATGGGAAGAAATAGGGAATTGTTATGGCTAGGCTTGTATAGGCCCTAGGGCTGATAGCCTAGTACCAACCTATGAACCTATGAAGCTATGAACCTATGAACCTATAATAGTATGACTAGTCACCATGCTTTGATCTCAGGAAATAATTTTAAATATTGTATGAAAAAAATGGCAGTAAACCCTCGAACTCACATTATATAAATAATATTTTAAAAATATTTAAAAATTGTATTTTAAGAACCCTGATTTAAAAGCTTGGCTCTTTACAATATTTCCCATAGCTTTTATTTAAGATGTAACTGATACTTTTAATTTCACTAAAATGCTGGGCTTAAAAGATCAAGGTTTGATTTGACAAATGGAACAAAATGACTCACTTCTGATTTTGTAATGAGTAAATATGATACTAATATGAACATCTGGTTGACTATACAAACTAATAGACAATATATTCATTCTAAAACTGAATTAATGCCTAATATAATATGAAAATGAATAACTTCCCTCCTTTATTGAGTTTTTAAATACCCCCAGATTCACCAATCTTCCGTGCAGGACTAGTCTAGTGTTGCACGGAAGCGGCAGTTTAGGAGGAGGATGGCAGCGCACCAAGTATATTAATGAAGGTGCGCTGCCTGACCTCCTTATCCTATATGGATCATGGATGAGTGCAGGGGGTGTGTCTGAGAGCAGAGCCCTCAGAATAAACAAAGTAGAACAGCAGAAAATGTAAATAAATGAGTGAGACCGCTCATAGGTGTCTGCATATCCCCACCAACAGTCCCCCATGTGTACAACAGTAACAGGACATAAAAATAAAAAGAAGTAACCCCTGTATTTACTTCTAAAACACTGAGTACAGCTAACTGTAGATGTGTGGGTGTGCCCATCACTTATCTACGGTTAAAGCAGCATAAAAGTCTGAAGAGGATAACAGGGAAGATATAGCAAATGAAGCAGCACAACAATAGTGTAGTGGACAGAGCATCTGCCTAACGAGGAGGCATTCCCGGCTCGAGTCCCACTGCAGCACATACCATTTTCCATGTGTAATCTATATACAAACATTTATTTATATTTTATTGCTGTATAACCTACTATATAACATTTAAATGTGAACTGGAGTACTGCATGAAATGCACATGTGAAGAATCAGTACCATAATGAATAAGTCAGCAGTATGCAGGCATAAGATCAGATAAGAAGTAGTAAGCATATGTAAGCACTAGTAAGCGTGTGCAAGTGCATTTGGGCAGGGTAAAGCACCGCTGACACAGATCAAGCAAAGGAGACGCTAACTGCATGTAAGACACTGTGACCGGAAGTCAGCAGTGCTAACCTCTGCGCAAACCCACTTACAACCGCTTGAAAGTGCCTTAAGCACACAGTATCCAATGGTCGGTGTCACGTGTGACTCTGTGTACACTAACGGAGTCAGTCATAGGTATTGCAAAGCATATGTGGCACACAAAGTTGGCTGGTATGCACACGAAACACAGGATCCAGCAATACCAGTCAACATTACTGGATATGTAGCTAAAGATTTAGAGGTATATGTGTTTGTATGACTACCCATAACTATATAGATATATACCTCCTCCTCTCTGTAGTACAAATGTATGCATACATAGATAGACATATAAATAAATACCCACAAATACATATATACATATCCAGACACCCATACAGCCACGTCATATATATATATATATATATATATATATATATATATATACAGACATATACTTATATATATGTGTATATATATATATATATATATATATATATATATATATATATATATATATATATATATATATATATACATATAGATATACATGCGTGTGCATAGAAATACACAGATATATACAGATATATAACTATGATAAGATACAGCACCTAAAAATGATATATGTTCACAGGCCATGCCAATGGAGGTGAGGGGCCCAAGCAAGAAACGTGTAACATGTAGTATGAACCCTCCCCAGCCAGACAGGGGAAACATACAAACAAACCCACAAACAATGTAAACAATCCACTGCTCCCCAGACCAAGGCAGGATACAACCGGGGGGGGGGGCAGTGGACCCGAGAAGTCTAATCTTGGAACAGGGACAAGAGCGTCGCTTGCGGGACACCACAATAATTGTCTTGTTATAGGAGGAAGCCCGTGCAATGACCTACCAAGGTGGGGTGTGTACATACCTGGACTACAAGGGTAAGAAAGCCTGATGACCCATGGGTCGAGACAATGTACGAGATGGGTCCAGTGAAGTGGAGAGTGGGCAGTGTGTAGTAGTGTGTTTAGAACCGACCGGCACCCAGAGTAAGGATGAGTGCTGGAGAGGACGTGCGGGTGGGGAAGCTATGGGTATGTAATTATGGGTCTAGGCATGCAGGTATTTGCTGGAGTGGGTCTATTCGGACAGCCCCAGGGATGTAAGCAATAGTGCTCATTGGGCAGAGCCGCCGCCCAACGAGCAGCCACTCCTGCTATGAGTCCCACTGCAGCACAGTCTATTTTACATGGCAAAGAATGGAATAATCAGATGTAGATGTAAATATGTAGAGGTATGTGTGTGTGTGTGTGTGTATATATATATATATATATATATATATATATATATATATATATATATATATATATACCCATAACTACATAGAGATATACCTCTCCCTCTCCGTAGTACAAATGTATACATACATAGACAGAATATATATAAATACCCACATATAGATATATACATATGCAGACGCCCATACATCCATATGTTTATATATATATATATATATATATATATATATATATATATATATATATATATATATATATATATATATATATATACACATATATATATATATATATATATATATATATATATATGTGTGTGTGTGTGTGTGTGTGTGTGTGTGTAAATATACACACACATATATATATATATATATATATATATATATATATATATATATATATAGATAGATAGGATATGATACAGCAGTTAAGAATTACATATGTTCACAGGCCGTGCCAATGGGGGTGAGGGGTCCAATCAACAAACGTGTAACACGTAGCATCAACCACTCATCCCCCCCCCCCCCAGCTAGACCGGTGAAACATATAAACACACAATAAAAGTAAACACACCACTGCTTCTCAGACTACAGGCAGGATACTACCAGTGGGAGAGACCTGCCAATTCTAATCTTGAAACAAAGACAAAAATGTCCCTTGTGGGACACCCCAAATATTCTATGAATTTCGGGTTTCCAGCCATTATACAGATGTCCATGTTCTCGGTCTGCAAGGTTGGGGAAGCCTGATGGTCCATCGGGTGAGACAACATACGTGATGGGTCCCGATAAGTGGGGAGTGGGTAGTGTGTACTAGTGTGGCCAGACCCGACCTGCATCTGGAGTAAGGAAGAGTGCCGAAGAGGATGTGTGGTTTGGGAGCTATGGGTATGACATTATGGGCCTAGCTGTGCAGGTGCTGGCTGGAGTGGTTCTATGTGGACTGCCCCAGGGATGTAAGCAATAGTGTGCAATGGGCAGAGCCGACACCTAATGAGCAGCCATGCCCAGTATGAGTCCCACTGCAGCAAAATCTAGTTTACATGGCAAAGGACAGTATAACCAGATGTGTTGTTGCAAACTCACTAAATGACACCAAAGAACACTTGGTCGTAACACCCCACTGTAGGCATGTAAGCCAAACTAATTGGCATCACAAGGTATTATTGCTGTCCAGACCTCTCAACTGTCCCTGATATAGACTCCTATTTTAGGTCTGTCCCTCTTAATCCCCCTGAAAACTGGTGAGTGCTGAAGAAAAGGTGGTGAATTACCTTAATAAATAATGATAGTATTTCAGAGTTATAGACGTTTCACATGAGAAAACCTATATTAATCCACATTCTCTTATTCTGCAAATGTTTCAGGTTAATACTACAAATATTTAGAAAATGTCCCTGATTGTCCCTAATTATTTGAGGAGTTGTCCCTGATTCTGTTGAGATTTTTCTCAGATCAGTTGAGAGCTATGTTACTGTCCACACCCCCACCCAGGGGTGTGATTGTCCAGATCTACCCCCAAATGCAGGGTATATACACAGCTGTCGCTGTAGACGAAATGGCCAGCTGTGGACCTTTCTGTCAGCTGTCCTACACATCCCTGGACATGTCCCCTACTATCAGTCCCTCTGTGTGGCCCAATAACACCACTTACCTATCAACCCCTGTTGCATTCATAGTAATGTCCACAGACACAAGTAGGTGACACCCTCCACATAACTATATTGGTAGAATCTGGAACCCCCAACCCAGGTGTATTACTGCAGCTGTCCCAGACTACACATGTAAAAACATATGAAGGGAAAACCCAAGCACACTTGGATCACCACCTGGCAAAGTCCACCACTCCCCAACACTCCAGACCCCTACACCAACAACTGACACTGGCACCTCCTGTCCTGCCTTGCATACATATCCCAACACCCTGCAAACCTGCACTACCTCACTCCAACCAATCAGTCGAATGGCCTACTATACAGATAAAATGTCCCCCCTTCCACCTACCCACCTACACCTCCACTATTCACATCTACTCTACAACACAGGTATGGCATAACTAAACCTAACCCGAATACCTGAGTGTAGCCTAACCAGACATGCTAAACTGGAATTCCACTTAACCTTACACTGACCTTCATGAACAGTCATACCTGACATGTACACCTGACTTAAGCATGTATAAAACCAGCATGTACATGAAGTAGCGTGGGGGTATGCGGCAGCAAGCAGGAGTACGCTTGCGTGGACGGCAGTAAGCATTGCCAACACAGATTAAGCAAAGTAGAAGCTAACTGGTTTAAGAAATTGTAACCGGAGGTTAGCAGTGCTTACCGTTGCACAAGTGTGTTCTGCCCAGCAACAAAATAAACTGTCTCTGCAATGCTCAAACTCAGGACCCTGTACACTATAGTCACATTAGTCATCCACTAAACCATCATAGCAATACAGATGAATGAGGTATCTGCAAACTAATCCTCACCACAGGAAAATCAAGCCAAACATGTGACCTGAATCTATGTACAGTGTGAAGTGGTCTAACTTCTACATAACATAAATATGTGAACAGGAGTACTGCAGTAAGCATAGATGTGAGATGTTATTGTAATAAAGTGTAGAAGTCCCCAGGTCCCTATACAGTGTATGTACACATGAATCACAGATACCAGACACATATATAACCTGTAACGAAGAATAAATCACTGCCAAAAGGCAAATATAGTGCAAATTAACTATTAAGCAATGCTAACCACAGCACAGCTCAACTTAAGAGTAAGCAATGTGTAGGGGAGCCAATCAAATCTGTCTACCGGTATACCCCTTTAAGCACTGCCAACCTTAATGAAGCAGGTGCGCCCATAGCTCTGCCTCTTCAAACCCAGCCAATCACAGAAAAGTGCGGGTAATTGGCCGTATTTAAACCACAGAGGTGGGAATACATTCCATAACTGGTTGTAGCTTCCTACTGCAGGCAGAATGGCTGGTGTGGGTGAAGGCACTCATTTTAGAGCACAGCGCTGGGGCATCCAGGAGTCAAAACTCATGGTATGGCTCCTGGTAAAATACCATGAGGAGAGACTACTGCAGGGCCAGTACCAGGGCTCGCAGTATAAAACGGAGGCCTGGAACAGTCTTGCCCGTGACCTCACCAGTGCCACAGGTATCCCCCGGACTGGTGAGCAGGTTAGACACCACCATGCTGACCTGAAGCAGTGGAGGAGGGATGTACTGGAACAGTAGATCCTGGAGTCTTGGCAGATGGCTAATGCCCCAGTACTGAGTAAGTACGCATTCCACTAAGTAGTTAGGAATTGCCTAGCTTGTGTATATTATGGATAGGTATGGCCAAATATCACTGTATTCCTCCGATAGCTGCAGATGAGCAGGCCCTGAACCAGCAAGCCCATGATGCTAGGTTGCAAAGGCTGTGTCGCGAGGCAGGTTAGTATTTCTCTGCATGTACTGTCATAACAAATAAATATAAGAGCCTTAGAAAGTGTCGTACCAGTAGGAATAAATGTGTAATATTCTGTGAATAAAGGTATAACCCCTGGAATGCTTCTGTTTACTCTTCTTTCATATGTAGTTGAACTGTTGCATACTATAAATAGTAGTGTTGTATTAAGCAGTGTTACCCATGCTGTGGTATGCAGATAAAATGTATATGAAGTTCTGTATAACAATGTTGGAAGTGCCAAGAGGTCAGTCATATTGTACAAGTGAGGGAGACTTAGAAAACAGTAGAAAGCTTCACAACAGTGTCCTGATGGCACAGTTTACTGTGATGTTAACTATAATTTTGTTGTCACACACAGCAGGGGTTTGAATCCCGGGAGTGCTAGTAAGTTGTATGCATAATCATATCCCACAACTGTACAGATTTTGTTACAATGTTCAGATAGAAAGCTGTATGTATAATTACACCCAACAACTGTACATAATTTGCTAGAATGTCCAGATAGACAGTTGTATGCATATTCATACCCCACAACTGTTCCAGTCTGTCCAGCATGTCCAGATAAATGGCCAATATCACCAGCCTGGTACCCTGTTCCCCTGAAAAAGCAGTGTGATGATCCCAGAAATGTAGGCAGCTGTTAATGACATATAACTGACAGTCAAACGTGTACATAGACATAGAATGTATATGAAAACAAACCTGTCATTCTAACACCTCACCCAAAGTTATGACAGCACTACTCAACATATGTTGTATTAACACCTGAATCTTGTCACGCCTGTATGTAAGACACAGATCACGTATATAATAATCTATAAACATAGCAGTGTACAATATAAGGCCATTGGGTAGTGTAATAATACATGTAAGAAAAAGATCACTGCAGTGACTAAGAATGTTGTGAAAACTACAAGGATATATTAGTTATTAATTGAGCTCTCTCTCGCCCTACCATATGTGCAAAATAACCCAATGACACTCCTTAACTGGTATGTGCACACTCCAAACATTTGT
The DNA here is from genome assembly GCF_019279795.1 of Protopterus annectens. NCBI lineage: Eukaryota > Metazoa > Chordata > Ceratodontiformes > Protopteridae > Protopterus > Protopterus annectens. The sequence continues at coordinate 1,861,589,418 of NC_056741.1, forward strand.
TGGGACGTATGTCCTAATGGTTAATACATATTTATATTTGTTTCTATGCATGTGCCATGTTAAAATACACCCATATTGGTGACCTGTTGTCATCAATGAAACCTGCATGCTCTTGTAATGGCCACTGTTGTTCCATATATGCATGTGTTCTGCTTGCTCTGCAACTGTGTTACATCTGGTGTTTTGGATTAATGGGAATACCTATGCATGCTTTTATAACTAATCCTGAATGCTGTTGACTGTTACTAACCCATATCTGTCATAAACCTGCTACAACATAGCTCGTATGGGAAGGCCGGTCCCAGTGGACCCACCTTTCCCACCGCAGCTGGCCATGGCACTGGCACCAACACATCTGGGGCCCAGCCTGGGACCTCCTCCTCCGTGGGCCCTATGCCACCTTAAGGTGGAACTGCTGCAGGGGATGGGGCTCACCCCCTGGGAGATGGTGTGGAGGGGAACCTGTCACCCATCAACATGTCTGGGCCATGGTGCGTAGGGAGCTTGATCTAGAGTTTCGAGACTGACTATGCCAGCTTGAGGGCCGAGTGGCGCAATTAGATGGTGAGCCTGCCCCTCCTACACAGCCCCCAGCACAGCCACCTTTGGGGCCGTGAAGGTGAAGTGGTGACTGCCCATCAGTGGGGACCTCAGTCCCACTGTTCCCATTTGGGGGCTCATGAGCTTGCGACTTCCAAACACCCCTCCCCATCCAAGGTGTTTACCTCCCACATGTGTCATATACTGCCCCTGTTTGTGTCTTATTTGTCTTGTCTGTTAACCTCCCCAACCTACCTCCCCAATTATACCTACTACCCCTCCCCAGTATCCCACTCTCACCTGAAAAAAAAAGGGCAATCTGTTCCCACAAAAACATCACGCCCCATACATAGCTGTCCACTTCACACGTGTCCACTGGAGACATGTAATCTGGTTTAATTGGCATCACAACGAATTTATGTTGTCCTCATTCCTCTCCCAAAGGTTTGAGGCTCCAAATCTAGGTCCAAATTCAGTGTATATGCACAGCTGTTGCTGTAGAAGAAATGAGCAGCTATGGACCTTTCCTACACCCTTCCTCCACATGCCTAGCTATTTCCCTTACTGTCTTATCCTCTTTGTGCCCCTTTTTCACCACTTTCCTATCAACCCTTTTTTTCTTTTCTTTTAAATAAATTAGCATGGGGATAAGTGGGAGTAGGCACTTGTAAGCAGCAGTAAGCAGGTTTAAGCTTGTTTGCATGGGGGTAAGCTATGCCTACACAGGTTAAGCAATTTAAAAGCTAACAGAGTATGAAAAACTGTAACTGGAGGTTAGCAGTGCTTAGCTCCACACAAACCTGTGCAAACCCGCATACAACTGCTTTAAAATGCCTTAATCGCTCTGTATCCAATGGCCCGTGTTCTGCCCAGCAACAAAATAAATTGCCTCTGCAAGGCTCAAACCCAGGACCCTGCACTCCATACACAATGTGATTTACCACTATGCCATGACAGATACAAAGACATTCAATGTTTTCAGAAACATATCATCCAGTCCTGTCATGCAACAGTACAGAGAATGTATACCAACACCTAGATGTCTGTGTGTGTAACAATATTAATAACTAAACAAATACAACATATCTATATCTATATATATATATATATATATATATATATATATATATATATATATATATACATGCATATGCCTAAATTGACACATATATGTGTCTACACCTGTATGTCTACATATACACAGCACGTTAAATATGTGTACGCAGATATATATCTATGTAGGTATATATGGACATGGTTATATATATATGTTAGCAGATATATATATATATATATATATATATATATATATATATATATATATATATATATATATATATATATATATATATATATATAGGTATATATGGCCATACATCTGTAGATAGCAATGGCAGATCAACAAATACACATATGTCCACATACACCGTAAATGGGGTTGAGAGGCCCCACACACTATATGCCTCGTACAAATAGGCACCCTCCCACAGCCAAACACGTGCACCCTGCAATACACTACCAAGTACTGTCTGTCTACCATAACACATGTAATATGTGAAAGCCATCAACATCCCTAGAATTCAGATACACAGACACAGATATGCAGATACAGATATACACACACACACACACACACACATATATATATATATATATATATATATATATATATATATATATATATATATATATAGATAGATATATGTGTGACTACACATACACATGCAGATATATTTACAGTATAATACATATGTAGAAGGTGCACACAATATGGAACAGCCACTATGCTTACAGTTAACACTGGAAAAACTGGACACCGTATGGGCCACCCATATAAATGTCAATCGTTGCCTGCAACATATACCCATTGAAAGGTCATAAGAAAGATGCCACACACAGGTTTGCAGAAATGGGAATCCTTTAATTGTGTACTATTACAGTTCTATATGCCATGTCATATAGCTGTTCAGATACTGACAACCATATAAACAGAGAACTGCAACTGTGAAACAGTTACACTAATACAGTAGTCTGGAAAGGTTCACAACTGTTGCTGTCCAGGCCACGCCCTTCAAATTGTACAGTAGTAAAGACAGACTAGGCCACAGGATACCAAACAATCAACAGTATGTACTGCAGGTGTGTAGTTCAGCAGTCTCTATCTACACTCTGTAAAAACTCAGTTGGTGGTAAAGACATTATGTGGTCACATGGGTTGTAACTGGTACATAACAAGGCATAACTGACAACATCACGAGCACACCGACAAACAGAACAGTCTTTATGGCAGGAGGCAGTAGGCTTGCAGTACCCCAATTCATGTAAGTAATGTAAATATCTGTGAAATATACGGTACTGTACATCCATATAACTTGTGGCAGCTCACCCTTCATGCCCCCATATGTTGTAGCAGCCTAGGTCATTTATGGTGCTCCCCACCTAGACTCCATAATACAGGCCCATATACCACTGTTACATACACTGGCTTCTGGAGTGCATAAGGGCACACATGTATTGTGTAGGTGATGCCCACACATATATGGCCCCAGCCCCACCGTATGTGTGGGGGATACAACAGCAGTGGGCTAATGACAGCAATGACAGTGTGATATCCTCACAGCCCACTACAGAACAACCCCCAACAGCATGACATATGTGCAAAGCTTGGTATATAGATGGAGGACAGAGGCTGGAACACAGGCACATATGTGGAACAGTGTTCTCATACACTAAGCAAGGTGCTGGTGTTACAGGATAGTCTGCAATGTACCATTAGTCAGGGAATTGAGGTTAGACACAGAAATGGATGTAGCCATGTACTGATAACATGCAACACACACACTGCCAGTGTAATATCTGACATAGGACCTGTGTGGAGGTCGGACAACACATGATAGGCATACCTCTGTCCAGCAAGAGGATAGGCCCACAGTACTGAGCTATGCAGACAGACTGCATTCCAAGGTGAACTAGTATGTACACACACACACCCTGTAACACCAGTACTGTACAAAGCATATCACAACTCTACTCACAGTCTATCTGTAGTTCCTGATCCTCCTACAAATATGTGGCTGCCCTGAGTGTGCAGGTTCTCCTGTAAGTGGTATTGCTACCTGCTGCCTGTAACACTGATGGCCACACACAGGAAGGATGTCCATTACACAGGAAATGTAAAGGGACCACGCCCACATGATGTAGGGATTCATAGTGGGTGGTGCCCATGGAAGTGGTAATTGGGAGTACTACACATGTGTAATCATATACATATATCTATCTGGATAAGTATATGTACATATATTTCCACCATATGTCCTGGACATGGAGTGTAGCCCTACCCCAGTCCCTATAGTCCCAAAGTCATAGTGCAAGGGGATGTCAGGTATGTATAGCAGGTATATTACTAGACTATTGCTACTGTCATTGGGATTGTCTTCACAGACATGGTGTGTGTGGAAGGTCACATCTGCTTATGACGTGTGCCATTGGCTACTGACAGACATCCTAAGGAAATCATTGTAAAGTACCACCGCTAGCATCTAATGCCCCTGTGGAGTGCAGCAGAGATATTGGCCTATATATGTGGAACTTTGGACACACAATGTACAGTCCAGAGGTATACACATAATCCTTTAGTGCACAACATGTGTACCAGACCTGACAATATGGATGTAGACAGCCATGTAGATGAGTATATCACATAACGACTGGTATACATATGCCACCATAGGTTTTGGATTCACACACTCCTGTCTGGTCTGACACATAATGACTGCTGGTACAGGAGTGCCATGGACACATACTACCCACTAGATTTTGACATACAAATGTACAGCATCCCACTGCTCTGTGTGACATACATGACATTTAAGGGAGGCCCGTCTGCTGTACATCTGGCAAGTATCTGCACATGACATCTCACTGGGTAAGTACACTAAGCTGCTAGGCATGTAACAATGTACTGTGCAGGCTATAGGCAGACTGGCAAAACACTGGCCTACATCACGTGTGGGGGAATGCACACGTACCTGCATATATAGCAGGCTCAACAGCCATGTCACAGCACAGGGTAAGATACACCTGTGTGAAAGTGCATAACCACAACCAATGTGAACACAGCCAGAGCCACATATGGAAGGCTAGCATAATATGACAGTATATGGACTATCTGTTCTGCACCATCCTCATATGTGCCACTTACAGAATGACCCTACATATACTGGACTGCTACACAGTTTGTTCTGATGGTTGTCTGTTGTATGGGACATGTGTGTGTATGGCACTACAGACATGTATGCCAAAATGGTACCATACAGTGGGGCAGTATGTAACATCAGATGGAAGGGGAGCTAGAGTAATGACATCCACCACAGTCTGTACACAGGATAAGGTACATATTAACAATACACACACTGCCGACATTCACCATCACTACACAGACCTCAGTACTGTACAAACATCCACAGAATGTCCAGATTATGTCATGAAATCTAACCCCTACTGTACATGACATGTGTAGCAATTTGACATATCACTGGCTTATCAGATATGATGACACTATTTATGGTGTACAGCACATATGCACCACTTCATGCACAACATATTTACAAAGGTTGACAGAGGTGTGGCTGACAGCACATACACAGGGCCAGTATAGACATGTTGCTGTGATAACCTCATAAATTTACCATTGTTATGGGGTTTGTTGCAACATATGTCCTATGAGGGATATGAAGTCAGTAACTGTCATGGCCTTCACCATCTACAGATTGCATTCCTCACACTATTTTCTGCATTCTGCAGATAGATGCACCATGGCTAGCACATGAGACCAAAGGCACAACATTGCCCAGTGCCCAGCAGATGGGGATTCCTCATATACATGGAACTGACATTGCAGGTATTGCGACATGTATGACAGGCATATCCAGACAAACACTGTTAAACCAACATTACTCCAAATGCAGTATAACAGCACTTACAGTCTGTAGTCAGGTCAGGCACATCACCCTCCTGTTTGTTGCCCTCTTTCCACAGTGTATGTTGTTAGAGCTAAATCCCCACTCCATCTGAGATGCTGTTTGCCAAACAACAGATCTAGTTCCTGCTCACAGTGACAGAAGAGGGCCAACACCACCATGATGTTTCCAGGTATTGGAGTGTGTTCCGATGAAGTTGGCAATGGGAATGTTACCACAGCTGTTCCACATGCAATCAACTAGGGGAGGGCTGCAATTTGTGCAGAGGCCTTCAACTGATCATGAGCATCACTTAAAATACACGTGCTGCTGCCTAAACAAAGCAAGTGTGGGTCTCCACATCCACCAAAGAGGGAGTGGGGGAGGCAGACAGAGGTGAATACATGTCAGGGAGGGGTGAGAGAGTAAAACTGAAGAATGTATCACACACCTACCAAAACAGGGTATCAACCCCCCGACAACTATGGAGTGCTATCACAGTTTGATGCAATTATTGGATGCGTCACATGGGTTACCTGCTGTGGAGCACTCAGAAAATACATGTGATGGTGAGTGACATCTGCAACAGGGATATGGTAGCTATACAATAGGTGACGTACATGTGCCTGTCTGCATGAACAGGTGCCAGTGTCAACACAGGCACACTCACACAGGGACACACACACATTGACACACTTGGCAGGTCCAGGAGTGCAACCCATCACTAGTGGGATTGCCACAATACATCAATGTGCAGGTATCACATGCACCACATGGGTCATATGGAGGTCATATGCAATGAGTATGAGGTGGTGTCAGACATCAGACAGCATGCTTCACTGTGCCCTGTAGTGAGTGTTGATGTGGACATATGCACCATACAATACACACATGAACACACAGGGTGCCAGTTCTGACATGCAAGGGTGCATATCTGCAGGGGTGCATGGTGGTCAACAGTGCCAGCAGGCTATACAAGGGTAGGCGATGGGTATACCTTGGCATCAGGCCACATGACAATGGTCTGCATTGTGGCTCAGGCCTGTAGTTTATGCATTTGCCCACACAGGTGGGTATTGCATCCCCCATCCTGCCACCTGGGTGACTATTGTGTGTGGCCAATGCTGTGCATCACTTGCCATGTTTGTGTTCCTTAGTCCATGACATGGATGGGGTCTAGGATGTGCACACCTCCCACATGCATGTTCAGTGACATGTAGAACTGTACCTGGGGTGTCTGGCCCATGTTGTGAACACAGATTATCATCAGATGTGCCAGTCTTGCCCACCTGTGGCAGGAACTGGTAATGGGCAGCAGGTTTACCCTGCACCTACATTGATAGCATGCTAACAGCATTCCCTGATGTCAGTGTCATCTGTCCATACAGGGCATATTGTCAGGCATGGTATATCCATTGTGAGTCACATGTGAAGGCACAGTGGGGTTGCTAATTGTGATTGGCTGGCCTTGATGTCACATGTATGGGTATGGATTTGCACCCCAGCCTCTCAGCTAATTTACATCTGTTATCCCTGTATGGTTGACATTGTGATATATAGGAACCTGGGTGGAAACTCCCAGATATGCTCAGAATTAGTCCAAAATGATACAAAAATCACTGAACCCACAGACATTGCCAACATACTGGCAGACAGGTTCAGTGCAAACTTCACCCCCCTCTCCCCCCCAAAGGAGAGATAACTATCCCAGCCGAGTGTAGCCTCCCGGACATCTCAAATGCGCAGGTGAAAGCTGCTCTCTAAAGCTAAAACACAGCATCAATGGGACCGGATGGTGTCCCCGGCTGTGTGCTACATGAGCTAAATGAGGAATTAAACCCGCACATAAGGCAGCTGTTTAATCTCAGCCTTACCACAGGATACGTGCCCAAGGAGTGGCGTACGGCAACTGTGGTCCCACTCCACAAAGGCGGCGCCACGGACCCTGGTAATTACCGCTCCATAAGCTTAACAAGTCTAGTCTACAAAGCTATGGAGAGGATCATAATGGAGCTCATAAACAAAGATATAGGGGACTTGCAGACATTGGACCCGACCCAGTTTGGCTTTGTCAAGGGAAGATCATGCCTTTGAACTTGGTCGACTTCTTCAAACAGTCACCAAGGCCATTGATGAGGAAAGGCAGTCCATACAGCCTACCTTGACCTTGCAAGGCTTTCGACACAATACCCCACTGGTATTGTAGAAAAACTTACCAGCTTAAATGTAAACCCATATGTCACAAGATGGGTTGCAAACTGGCTTAAGGACAGAACTCACAGGGTTAGAGTTGCTGGCTATGTCAGACTCCAAGCCGGTCACAAGTGGTGTCCCACAGGGCTCGGTCCTTGGCCCCTATTGTTTGGCATCTACTTCAGAAGTACAGGCCAACATGGGAGGACTTTGGCTGACAAAGTTTGCAGACGACTGCAAACTGGGCGCCATAGTGGAAAGTGCATCGGACACGGATATCCTTCAGAAGGGACTCACGGAAACAGATAGCTGGTGCCAGAGCCATGGCCTGAAGTTAAACGCCAAAAAATGTATAGTCATACCCTTCGGGAAAAACAAGGTAACCCCATGCTACCATATAGGTGGCAATCCACTAAGCACAGAAGAGGTTATCAGGGACCTGGGGACCCAGTTGACAGTGGCCTTTCTTTTGACACTCACGTTGCTAAAGTGGTTAGAAAGACCTTCTACATTGCCCACCTGATCATGAAGGGATTCACATCCAGATCTAGTGAGGTCATTGTTCCCCTGTACTCTTCACTTATCAGACCAATGATCGAGTACAATGCCCCATTCGGGATGTATCTCACCCGACATCTGCAGCAATTGGAGAGACCCCAAAAGTTCCTCACCAAAAGGATAAGGACTCCAAAATCTGTCATATGCTGCCAGATTGAAGAAACTCCAGCTCTATTCAGTCGCTGCATCGTCTGCTCAGAGGTGACATGTGCCTGACATACAAGGCCATGTCCAACCCGGAATTAATGGACATGCTCCACCTCAAAAATCCAAATCCACCAAAACCACTAGAGCAAGCGACTTAAACCTTAGCACGGATATAAATAGGACGTGCTGGAGGGATAGATTTATCACTCAGAGACTCCCTATGCTGTGGAATAAAATCCCGGTCCATGTGAGGCAGAGCACCTCGCTGACTCTGTTCAAGAGAAATCTAGACCTGTGGATGGGAGATCGTAGGTTTACCCCGGGAATCATCTCTGTGTCACTGCTGGACAGAGGCACAACAAACTAATGGGCACAGTATTTTTTCATATAAGGGGTGGCGTAAGCCACAAAAATTTGGGCTAGGCTTATAAATGCCTTAGGGCAGATAGCCTAGTATAAACCTATGAACCTATAAACCTATATAGTTGGGCCACCATAAATGAAATAAGCAGTACCCCCTCCACATTGCCCACAGGTCTCACAAACTCACAACTACCTCTACCAAGATACGAGTTACAAGCACACACACACACACACACACACCTGTCATGTCTGGGAATAAAACCCCTACTTAACTACATTACAGCACTATGATGTTATAGTATGCGCCACAGATATTTCTGAAGTACATCTTCCCCAAAGGTGTATTTCACAATGAATGACATCAGCAGGAATACCAAACTAGGGCATGTTGACTGTACTGCGAGTGACGGGCCTAAAATGCATTGCTCCCTACACAGACAGTGAGACACACACAAAACATCCACAACTGACATGTGCAGGTATAGAACCCCTGACCGAGGTCTATATCACACTGTAGCATAGAGCTGTTATAGGATGCACCACAGGCATTATTAGAAAAACCTGTCCCCAAAGATGTATTTTACAATGACTGACATCAGCAGGATTGCCAAAGTAGGGCATTTGTAATGTACTGCGAATGAGTAGCTTATAATGCATTGCTCCATACACAGACAGTGAAACACACACAAAACATCCAGAACTGCCATGGATGGAGATGGAACTCTACTACCGTTCTAAATCACACCACAGCAGTACGCAGTTACATGATGTGCTACAGAGATTACTGAGCCACAACCTTCCCAGAGGTGTATTTCTAGGTGAGTGACATCAGCAGCAGCCTTGCCAACGTTGAGTATATGAATTCTAAGGAGTGTGAGTACCCTAAAAAGCATTGTTGACTACTCAGTCAGACACACACACAAACACAGTTGGCAAATCTGGGGTATGAACGCCTACCTATCTACTTCATTACACTACAGCAGTATGGAGATTACCAGTTTATGACTTTCCCAGAGGTGTATTTCTAGGTGAGTAACATCAGCAGCCTTGCCAAAGTGGAGTATATGAATTGTTTGGAGTGTGAGTAGCCTAACAAAGCATTGCTCTCTAATCAGTCAGACACACACACACAAACACAGTTGCCAGGTCTGGGGTTAGAACACCTACCTAATTATTTTATCATACTACAGCAATACACAGTTACAGGACGCGCTATGGAGATTACTGGGGTATGGCTTTTCCAGAGGTGTATTTCTGGGTGAGTGACATCAGCAGTCTTGCCACAGTTGAGTATATGAATTGTAGGGAGTGTGAGTAGCCTAAAAAGCATTGCTCTCTACTCAGTCATACACACACACAAACACAATTGCCAGGTCTGGGGTTAGAACACCTACCTAACTACTTTATCACACTACAGCAGTATACAGTTACAGGACACGCTACAGAGATTACTAGGCTATGACTTTCCCAGAGGTATATTTCCAGGTGAGTGACATCAGCAGCCTTGCCAAAGTTGAGTTTATGAAATGTATGGAGTGTGAGTAGCCTAAAAGGCAGTTCTCTCTACATAGGCAGAGACAGACAGACAGACACAGAAACACACACTCACACAATTGCGAGGTCTAGGGTTAGAACTACTACCTAACTAGTTTTTCACTACAGCAGTACACAGTTGAGATTACAGAGCTACAGCTCTCCCAAAGGTGTATTTCACATTGGATGACCTCAGCAGGCTTGTCATAATACTGCTATGGGGAGGGCAGTGGGTGCATGGGCCATAACCCATTCATGTAGAGGTTGACATGCCACATGCGGGCACACATGGGTTCATATGTCACAGGTACGTGTATACAGCTACTAGATGACTACTACCTTGTACAGTCATGTTGCACAGCTGGCACGTGCACCACATAGTCTGTCATGCTGACAGATACTGGTGGCTAGTATCTGCAGTGAGTGAAATCCGCACCTCATGTGTTTGGGGCCCTTTGGCTGTGTGCTGGGTGGGACAGGCCCGGATGGCTCCTTGTCACAGTCACCCTCTTCCACACATCTATGCCTGTCTACCTTTGGCTTATTATAGTGTGTTGTCCTTACATATATGTCTGTATTCCTATTCACTGTGTGTGCAAGGCAGGAGTGGTGCATACTGACATGTGTCTGCACTGAGAACTGCGACTGATAGATATGCTTGGTCCACTGGTGTTTGCAGACATAGCCTTCATGTGTTTAAGTGTGTGAGCATGCCCAGTATGACCTTTCAGTATGTTGTTGACTGACATTGCCTTCATTCCTCTTAAGTGTGTGAGCATGCCCACTATGGCCATCTGCATTTCATGTTTGGATCATGTCCAGGTAGTGGCCTTCTACTTGGCCATTGGCATGCTTCCTCATTGCTATGCAGCCTTTATTTGGAGCTGTCATAGCTCTGTTTTGCAGTTTGCAGTACCGTACTCGGTTTCTAACCAAGTACATTTCTACATATTACGCTAGTCCTGCACACCCTGATTCCTACTTCCTAGATGGCAAATTTACCTCATTTGCATGGTTTTCACCTGAAAATTGGGTGATTTGCATACGGGGGCTGGGGACGTACAGCACTAGTGCTACAGCGCTCGTGCACATCAGACGTGCATGTATGTGGATCACTCGGCCGCCATTTTGGCAATATTTCATCTAACACTAATCATGCACACCATGCAAACTTTTGGGGATCTGGGGGATAGTCTTGACTTAAAAAATGATTCTGGAAAATTGCATTTATCGAAAACATACAAGTTTGTTAAAGATACAAAATTATACATTAAAAATGCTTATTGTGATTATTTTTCACTAATCAGGCATACAAAGTTATCTGAAATTGATAAAAAGTTACTTTCTATCATCACAAAAATAGACCCTGTTTGTATGGGAGATTATTTCAGGGAAATTTGGCATTGAACCTTTATCACCCTCCATAAATTAGAACTCGTGTATATAAAAAAGGAGGTTAGTTGTTGGAGACATAAGTCTATGGTAAAAGATGATTGGTAATGTGGTTTTTGATTATGAAATCTCACAACCTTTTTGGAAAAAAGATTAATTGGCTTTTTGCAAGTTCTATGGGCAGGCACATTTAATTTAGCTAAAGCATTAGTTTAATTTAATGCTCCAAATTCCTGCAAGTGTTCCCAAAATACAATATACTCTTCTATGGAGTCTTTAAGCTATTACTAGAAAAGTTATCATAAAAAAGGAAAGAAATTACTCCCTTGTTTATGGAATTTATAAATATTGCAAACACTGTGTCAGAATGAATTAATTACTATTAAGATGAGAACAAATAAAAGTACTTCTGAATATAATTGGTTAAATTGAATATGTTAGAAAAAATTGATTTGCAAGTTTTACAAAAGTTATTTTAATTAACATACTTATAGCTCTTCTTTAAATCATACTGCTTCATTGATTTGATGTAGGCACAGTTATAAATACTTTTATTTTTTGTGTGATTGTTTGTTCTTCTTTTGAATGTTAATATGTTGTTTTAATATGTTAAATGTAAATAAAAATGTTTAAAAAAAGAAATAAAGGAAACTAAAGTTGTATTAATGTTTATTTAGAGAGTTCCTTTTTGAGCTATATAGTGAACATGGGAATGTGACCTGCTCCCCTTCTGCTGCAGTTCACAAGAAAATTGTGACATGTTGTAAAGAGAAATCAGGGGTGGATATGATAGAACTCTCAACATTTATTGAAGTGGTAATAGAAAGCAATAAAATGCTGGTGATTATACAGAATTTTAATGAAATCCAGTTTGGAGAGCTTAATGTAGACCATCATGATTGACACAGAAAAACACTTGCAAGAAATTGGTTCACAGTTGAATTCCCTACTCAGGCAGAATACTGTTTGATCAAGCACATTACTGACATGGAGAATAGTTCCCATCCAAATATTCAGAGGATTTGTAAGCTACAAGAGGACCCTGGATTTAGGAAACAAAGTAAAACTGAGAGCCTTGTTTCTATAGTTTCAACCAGAACTTATGGGTTTAGATCCACTGGCCATATTAGTGAAAGAAGAGAGTGAAGAGTCCATTGTAAACCTAGGGCCCTAAAGTTACTCCAGAGCCCTTACAATTTATACTAGCTCATTTTCTTAACTTTCAAAATATGGATTTTGTACTTCAGTTTCCAAAGAAGAAGATGACTTTACTATAATTGATTGATTGAATTTTTGACTAATTTTTCAAAAGCCCGAATGGTGGAGCTAAACACCTTTCTATCTTTTGTAAACCAGGTTAGCCCACTAGCATAGTGACCTCTTTTCAGGGGAGACCTGAGGTGGTATTTATAACACTAGGGGAAATTTGGCCAGGGCATTGAGAAACTTCCCCTGTGCTTTTTGATGGGTGTCATGAGATCTTTTAAATCCACTTGAGCTACCACCAACTCGAGTAGATGTAACCTTAGTTTGAAATATTAAATTATTTTTCTATGCTATCCTGCCAGGCTGTATGTTGTGTAGAATGTGGAAACAAACCAAGTTGGGACTCTAGTTGCTGTGATGAAACTTTATAAGAAGTGTGACTTTATAGTGAGGGAAAAAGTTTGTGCCATATCTGATGGAAACCCAGCCATCCTTATTGCTCCTTAGCATGGAAGTCCGCAGAAGCCAAAGGAGAAGAACACAAGTGAAGCTTCATCTGCAAAGACTAACTGATTAGTGTATTTGGACTTTGTCATTACTGAACTTTAGTTTTTCCCCCTCAGTCTACATGTGATGCTTATCATAACTTGTGAATGTATCTACTCCTTCAACACCTAATTTTTCTTAGTGGATAGATTCCATGCTCTTAGGCTTGAATAATTACAGTAATTACTTTTTCTTCTATTTCTCTGCACACATATTTGACTTTTTCACTAAATAGTTGCATGTTTCCATTTCACTAAGTATAGTTTTTCTGGTGTGTAGTAGCTACTGTACTCAAAATTATTATTAGATGTTTTGCTGAGATGCTTTCTCTATCCTTGTTAAGCCAGTACTCCGAGACTGTGATTTTATTGCTGCTGTCTTGTGCATAATGTTTGTGTTTTTTGGGTACTGAGATAGCTGTTTTCCCCTGGCTTACTTGGTGTAGACCATATGTAGGTATAAGATCCATGTTAGCATAACTTTTTTGGGGAGGGGTCTATATTTGGCTCATATTTAGGGAACAAGTGAGGAAGAGAGCCTTTTCCCCTCCACTCCTTATTGGGAGTCCAATGTGCTTGGTTTACATGAGGTTAGTGACTAGGGATGTGGGGTAATATTTTCTTATTGTGTTCCACTGTGATCCCCCAAAGTAAGGTACCAGGTCAGTACTGAGAGGAGGTTTCATCTCATTCTCTCATAGTGTATAGTGTAGTGTCAGCTATCATGGTTGTAATGTCTGGCAGCCTTGTATGATATGTTTGGCCTGAAACATGTGATGATGTTTTTTTTTCTCTCTATCAGGTCATACCATCTTCATACATCGTGGACGTCAAGCAGATGGTTTGCTGAGTTGTGGCCTTTTTGTAGCTCTTTTTGGACATACAGGGTTTGTTACTATGGTTTTTGAAGTGAGCTTTGTGAAGTGAGCACCTTTTGTTTCATCGACAGCAGATATAGTTAAGGGGCTTATGTTGGGTTGCAAGCAGACGCTGGGAAAGCTTTCATAACAAAGGTCATAGAGCATTTATTTTTTCCCTTTTCCTGTCTTCTCCTTCTATTTATGGCTGAACTTTTCAGGTTTTGTGCAATTTATTATATGCTGGCCAGAAAAGTTTGTTCTTTGTACACTGATTGGAAAAGCTGTACATAGCTAAGTTTTTCTTGGGATGTTTTGTTTTTCAATGTTTTGTTTTTGTAGACAGGCTTTTTTTTAATTTTGGGAGAGCATATCAGATGTTATTGATGATTTTTTTTTTCATTCAGTAGAATCTGTCAAAGTTATTTTGTGACAAATTAATGGCATATGATGTGTGGTACAGAAGTCCAAGTTCTTCCAGCACCTCAGGATTATTAAGGCCAACTTGGCCTTGTTACAGCAAAGCCATCTCACATAAAGTGATCATAAGAAATGGTGGTGGTGGTGGGATTATATTGTCCAGTTCTTCTTCCAATGTACATAGGAAAATATTGGTGGTCAACGTGGCTTGATCAATGTGCAGAATACAGGTCGTCAGTTCATTCAGTGACAAAAATGTCATTTGATGGGGATTGTGTGCAGCATGCATAGCGAGACACAGAACATATATTGTGGTATACTTGTTGTGATGTCCCTTCTCTGGGCCAGTGATCAAGGAGCCTCAATCCTCACCACTGACACTGATGAAGAATGTTCACTGACAAAAAAATAGACACAGCTCTCTGCACCAAGTACAGTTCAAAATAGACACAGCCCTCTGCACCAAGTACAGTTTCCCTTAGGAGCACACAGGGAATACATACACCAGTCCTGGGGCTGGACTACCTCTCCAGGCCACAGATAAGACTCCCCACTGACACAGCTATAAAGTTAAGTCCTTAGCCGGATGTTCCAAGCCAAGTCCTCCACCACTGAGAGCACTCCATGTTCCTGTTCAAAGTAGCTGACACATACACTCTCTTTGAGATTTGATTTACACACACACACACACACACACACACACACACACACACACACACACACACACACACACCTGGGAAAGGATGGCACAGCTTACTCACTTTGCTACCTCCACCCACACTATAGGGTAGAGTCACTCCAACCAACCATCTACATTAAGGCTCTTATCAGGGTACCCAATTACTCTTAGTAAAATTAATACTTCTACACATGGCAATGTTCAACCAAGTGCAAGACTTTGAGGAGCATGAAACCACAGTGTCACTAAATAAATGCATGTACTCTCAAAGGTTAAAATATTTTCTATAGACCAGCAACAATGAAATATTTACTAATAGACTTAGTAATAAATATTAAAACCATGAGAATACTGAATATCTATTTACAATAAATACCAGAGTTTCAATCACAGGGAATATAAAAGAAAAAAAAAACAACACTGATGGAAAGACTCAGACAGATACAGAAAAAAACAACATTTAACTAATCTCACTATATTTTCCTGACTGACTGAAGAATTACTGGTCCCTACTTACTGGCTAGAGCAAGGCAAGATAAAGTGGATGAGTGTCTCTTGTGTCAGTTCCAATAACAGTGCATCTCCCACATCTCCCACTAATATACAAAAACAGTTTCAGTGCTGGCTACAAAATGACATCATATGTGGTCATCTGACTCAGTGGTTCCCACACTACTCCATCACTAGCAACTGAGCCAGGATTTACTACAGATGTGTCACAATAAATACATAGAACTTTGCTAAGGCTTAATACAGCATATGGAAGCTATAAAACAATTCCAACACTTCTACCCTTCCTGCATAAAGGTATTTCATAGTCAATGTGTTGCTGGCTGCATTCAGACCTGTGAAATAAAATCTTTATGGCCTAAACCAAGTCATTTAATTTCAAGCTATTTTTCTTAAGGTTAGCTGGGCTGAACTTAACCCCTTCAACTCCAGTATCCTCTGTTAAAATATATACACTTCAGCAGTTACAACAATACCACCTGACATACATGTATTGAAAAAATATTTGGCTCTGCTTACTGCTTCTTACTGCTTGCTCTTGCTGTGGGATTTGAAGTGTTCTTAAGACACTCAGTCTTGCTGGCTGGATTCTGCTAAAATTCAAAGTCTGGTTATATTTGCATTCACAGTCTGTCGCATACAGAAACTTGCAGAATATACACTGATAAGAGAATATACTTTGCAGCACCTGTCTTTAAGAGCAGTAACCAATAACTTTTATAATAAACCAAACTGGAAAAACGTTGCAGTTTAAAGTACTGTTCCACTTTATTTCTCATATAGTACAGATGATGTGAGAGATATAACATTTACCTCAGGACGCCAAATGTGTCCCTACCATACCCCTAACATAACTAGATTTAATACAGACTTTTTATACATATTTTAGTTAAACATACACCCTCTTGGTTTTGGAAAGATACTGCCTTGATGACGCAAATGCTAACACATTTGTTCTTGTTCAAATGATGATAAGTAAACTGTCTTCAAGAAAATGCCTTGTGGATTCTGTAAATGCTGATAAGTAAACTGTCTTAAATGCTGATAAGTAAACTGTCTTCAAGAAAATGCCTTGTGGATTCTGTAAATGCTGATAAGTAAACTGTCTTCAAGAAAATGCCTTGTGGATTAACTTTCTTAGAAAAACATATTTTTAAACTTTCTTAGAAAAACATGTCCTGTTGTCCAGTGAAAGCAGATTACACTCTTGTCATGTCTGTAAGAAGTAAGTTTTCTTGATGTGTGTATAATACACTCATAAGCAAGTTCCTTATTTTTTAAAGCCACAGTCATTTGTTTTAAACTTTCTTGATGTGTGTATTTTTTAAGCTACAATCATTTAGTACGGATGCTAATCACATATTACTAAACTTTCTTTCTACATTTGAGCAAGCTTTATCTTATTCCTTATTTATGTTGCATATTTGTAGCAAAGTTATTTTCAACCTTAGTATATTGTTGGGCACACTCTAACAATTCCTTCTTTTTTTTTTATTTTAAACTAGAGAAATAAATTCAGCATTATTTGATAATACTTTTTCATTATGACAATTAATAACTGTAACTTGACTAGTTTTTGCTAAGCAGACTTTAATACATGTAAATAATATGCAACCAAGCATTACAATAACAATGAAAGAAATTAAAAATACAGTGATTTTTCCTGTCCATCCTGTAAACAGATTACTAAACCATTCACTCCAGTCATCATTCCAGTTTTTTCTAGTATGTTGAGACACTTGTGCAATTACTTCTAAATGTGCTTTTACAGATTCTGTTTTGTCTGGAATAAATGTACAACATTGTTCTCCTATTAAAGCACACGTACCCCCTTGGGATGCTAATATGTAATCTAATGCCATTCGATTTTGTAAAACCATAGTTCGTATTGCTGTCATTTCGACAGTAATGTCAAGGACTGCATTAAAAGTGTCATTTGCCAATACCTCAACTAGTTTAGATAGTTTTCTCAGCTCCCAGATGGCTTTTGCAGCCCCGTACCAAGGGAAAATACCTGCTCCAGATATTACATCATCTCCTAAATCCATATCTTTTAATTTAATATAATCAAGATTTTGATGATATATATGTGATGTATCTAAGGTGTCTACTGGATTTTCTGGACTTTCAATCACAGGTAATATATCCCTTTTCTTTTTTGCATTTCTAATGTTTCCTTTTGGTAACTCTTTTATATGATGCATTGCTGGTACCACTAATCCTATATAACAGGTGCCATCTCATCCCTTTGGTAACCATTTATAAGCATATTTACCACAGATGTAATATAACCCATCTGATAGAGCAACACTGCTATTTACCAGACTGTCATTTACTTGCCCCATAGTAGGAGTTTTATCATGTACAACTATAAAGTTTTTATCTGTTTTACTTCTCCAACATGTAATATTACTTTTACACTCATTTTTATCATTTTGTGAAAAATGAAATACTGCTGAATCACTTAATATTAATTGACCCTTAATTGGTATTAAAATAGGAAAATCATGAGAAAATACTCCACGTACTGGTATGTGGTTGTGAAAATTTACCATTTCAATTGTTTGAATACAATTGCTATTGCCCACTGGAACAGTTCCATTTTGTTGAAAACATGTGATCCCCTGTACTATAGCAGATAACTGTACTCATGCTTTACGCAATTGTACATTTATAATTTGATCTCCAGTTTCATTTATTAATACCTCCAACTACTAAGAGAATTTAGTGGAATAGGTATTAGAGGCATTACCCTGTTATTTTTGGTATTAAACTACATACCCAACAATTAGAAACATTCATGCTTTTGCATACCAACATTGTCTTGCTAAAAAAGTGTTAAAAGATGGTGACCAGTCTTGTTCATTTTTCCACATTTCTTTACTCTCTCTCTTATGTAACTTTAGAGTTTGATTATCAGGTTGTAAGTATAATTTAATACTAAGCAATACAATGATAGTTAGTATGATAGCTATTATCAATTAAAAAAAACATCATTTAAATAGAAATTCCATTGCTGAATCATTTTGCCTTTGGTCATCCGAAACTGGATTTCCAAAAGGATGCACTTTAAACCAAGTCAATTTCGTTATGGTTTTCTCTGTTGGAAACCTACAAAAGAATACATTTAAGCAGATTTACTATTTTTGATCATTCTTAGCTGATCTTTATGTACCAACATTGTTCTGTTTTTCTTTTTTCCTTTAATTTTGTACACTAATGGTCCAATTTGTTCCACTACTTCAAAAGGGCCTTGCCAATTGCTAGCCCATGGTCCTTCCATTTGGAATGTTTTTACCAATACTTTGGTTCCACATGGAAGGTTTTCTTCAGCTGGTAATATTGTCACCTTTTTCCATAGATGGAACGCTTGCTCCCTTGCATTATAGTCACATATGCTAGTAAGTTGTTTTAGCCATTCCTGATGTTTGCTGATTTCTAGCATGGGCCTACCATTAGGGGAAATCTGTACTGAGAGGAGGTTTCATCTCATTCTCTCATAGTGTATAGTGTAGTGTCAGCTATCATGGTTGTAATGTCTGGCAGCCTTGTATGATATGTTTGGCCTGAAACATGTGATGATGTTTTTTTTTCTCTCTATCAGGTCATACCATCTTCATACATCGTGGACGTCAAGCAGATGGTTTGCTGAGTTGTGGCCTTTTTGTAGCTCTTTTTGGACATACAGGGTTTGTTACTATGGTTTTTGAAGTGAGCTTTGTGAAGTGAGCATCTTTTGTTTCATCGACAGCAGATATAGTTAAGGGGCTTATGTTGGGTTGCAAGCAGATGCTGGGAAAGCTTTCATGACAAAGGTCATAGAGCATTTATTTTTTCCCTTTTCCTGTCTTCTCCTTCTATTTATGGCTGAACTTTTCAGGTTTTGTACAATTTATTATATGCTGGCCAGAAAAGTTTGTTCTTTGTACACTGATTGGAAAAGTTGTACATAGCTAAGTTTTTCTTGGGATGTTTTGTTTTTCAATGTTTTGTTTTTGTAGACAGGCTTTTTTTTAATTTTGGGAGAGCATATCAGATGTTATCGATGGTTTTTTTTTTCATTCAGTAGAATCTATCAAAGTTATTTTGTGACAAATTAATGGCATATGATGTGTGGTACAGAAGTCCAAGTTCTTCCAGCACCTCAGGATTATTAAGGCCAACTTGGCCTTGTTACAGCAAAGCCATCTCACATAAAGTGATCATAAGAAATGGTGGTGGTGGTGGGATTATATTGTCCAGTTCTTCTTCCAATGTACATAGGAAAATATTGGTGGTCAACGTGGCTTGATCAATGTGCAGAATACAGGTCGTCAGTTCATTCAGTGACAAAATGTCATTTGATGGGGATTGTGTGCAGCATGCATAGCGAGACACAGAACATATATTGTGGTATACTTGTTGTGATGTCCCTTCTCTGGGCCAGTGATCAAGGAGCCTCAATCCTCACCACTGACACTGATGAAGAATGTTCACTGACAAAAAAATAGACACAGCTCTCTGCACCAAGTACAGTTCAAAATAGACACAGCCCTCTGCACCAAGTACAGTTTCCCTTAGGAGCACACAGGGAATACATACACCAGTCCTGGGGCTGGACTACCTCTCCAGGCCACAGATAAGACTCCCCACTGACACAGCTATAAAGTTAAGTCCTTAGCCGGATGTTCCAAGCCAAGTCCTCCACCACTGAGAGCACTCCATGTTCCTGTTCAAAGTAGCTGACACATACACTCTCTTTGAGATTTGATTTACACACACACACACACACACACACCTGGGAAAGGATGGCACAGCTTACTCATTTTGCTACCTCCACCCACACTATAGGGTAGAGTCACTCCAACCAACCATCTACATTAAGGCTCTTATCAGGGTACCCAATTACTCTTAGTAAAATTAATACTTCTACACATGGCAATGTTCAACCAAGTGCAAGACTTTGAGGAGCATGAAACCACAGTGTCACTAAATAAATGCATGTACTCTCAAAGGTTAAAATATTTTCTATAGACCAGCAACAATGAAAGATTTACTAATAGACTTAGTAATAAATATTAAAACCATGAGAATACTGAATATCTATTTACAATAAATACCAGAGTTGCAATCACAGGGAATATAAAAGAAAAAAAAAACAACACTGATGGAAAGACTCAGACAGATACAGAAAAAAACAACATTTAACTAATCTCACTATATTTTTCTAACTGACTGAAGAATTACTGGTCCCTACTTACTGGCTAGAGCAAGGCAAGATAAAGTGGATGAGTGTCTCTTGTGTCAGTTCCAATAACAGTGCATCTCCCACTAATATACAAAAACAGTTTCAGTGCTGGCTACAAAATGACATCATATGTGTTCATCTGACTCAGTGGTTCCCACACTACTCCATCACTAGCAACTGAGCCAGGATTTACTACAGATGTGTCACAATAAATACATAGAACTTTGCTAAGGCTTAATACAGCATCTGGAAGCTATAAAACAATTCCAACACTTCTACCCTTCCTGCATAAAGGTATTTCATAGACAATGTGTTGCTGGCTGCATTCAGACCTGTGAGATAAAATCTTTATGGCTTAAACCAAGTCATTTAATTTCAAGCTATTTTTCTTAAGGTTAGCTCAGCTGAACTTAACCCCTTCAACTCCAGTATCCTCTGTTAAAATGTATACACTTCAGCAGTTACAACAATACCACCTGACATACATGTATTGAAAAAATATTTGGCTCTGCTTATTGCTTCTTACTGCTTGCTCTTGCTGTGGGATTTGAAGTGTTCTTAAGACACTCGGTCTTGCTGGCTGGATTCTGCTAAAATTCAAAGTCTGGTTATATTTGCATTCACAGTCTGTCGCATACAGAAACTTGCAGAATATACACTGATAAGAGAATATACTTTGCAGCACCTGTCTTTAAGAGCAGTAACCAATAACTTTTATAATAAACCAAACTGGAAAAACGTTGCAGTTTAAAGTACTGTTCCACTTTATTTCTCATATAGTACAGATGATGTGAGAGATATAACATTTACCTCAGGACGCCAAATGTGTCCCTACCATACCCCTAACATAACTAGATTTAATACAGACTTTTTATACATATTTTAGTTAAACATACACCCTCTTGGTTTTGGAAAGATACTGCCTTGATGACGCAATGCTAACACATTTGTTCTTGTTCAAATGATGATAAGTAAACTGTCTTCAAGAAAATGCCTTGTGGATTCTGTAAATGCTGATAAGTAAACTGTCTTAAATGCTGATAAGTAAACTGTCTTCAAGAAAATGCCTTGTGGATTCTGTAAATGCTGATAAGTAAACTGTCTTCAAGAAAACGCCTTGTGGATTAACTTTCTTAGAAAACCATATTTTTAAACTTTCTTAGAAAAACATGTCCTGTTGTCCAGTGAAAGCAGATTACACTCTTGTCATGTCTGTAAGAAGTAAGTTTTCTTGATGTGTGTATAATACACTCATAAGCAAGTTCCTTATTTTTTTAAGCCACAGTCATTTATTTTAAACTTTCTTGATGTGTGTATTTTTTAAGCTACAATCATTTAGTACGGATGCTAATCACATATTACTAAACTTTCTTTCTACATTTGAGCAAGCTTTATCTTATTCCTTATTTATGTTGCATATTTGTAGCAAAGTTATTTTCAACCTTAGTATATTGTTGGGCACACTCTAATAATCCCTTCTTTTTTTTTTTTATTTTAAACTAGAGAAATAAATTCAGCATTATTTGATAATACTTTTTCATTATGACAATTAATAACTGTAACTTGACTAGTTTTTGCTAAGCAGACTTTAATACATGTAAATAATATGCAACCAAGCATTACAATAACAATGAAAGAAATTAAAAATACAGTGATTTTTCCTGTCCATCCTGTAAACAGATTACTAAACCATTCACTCCAGTCATCATTCCAGTTTTTTTCTAGTATGTTGAGACACTTGTGCAATTACTTCTAAATGTGCTTTTACAGATTCTGTTTTGTCTGGAATAAATGTACAACATTGTTCTCCTATTAAAGCACACGTACCTCCTTGGGATGCTAATATGTAATCTAATGCCATTCGATTTTGTAAAACCATAGTTCGTATTGCTGTCATTTCGACAGTAATGTCAAGGACTGCATTAAAAGTGTCATTTGCCAATACCTCAACTAGTTTAGATAGTTTTCTCAGCTCCCAGATGGCTTTTGCAGCCCCGTACCAAGGGAAAATACCTGCTCCAGATATTACATCATCTCCTAAATCCATATCTTTTAATTTAATATAATCAAGATTTTGATGATATATATGTGATGTATCTAAGATGTCTACTGGATTTTCTGGACTTTCAATCACAGGTAATATATCCCTTTTCTTTTTTGCATTTCTAATGTTTCCTTTTGGTAACTCTTTTATATGATGCATTGCTGGTACCACTAATCCTATATAACAGGTGCCATCTCATCCCTTTGGTAACCATTTATAAGCATATTTACCACAGATGTAATATAACCCATCTGATAGAGCAACACTGCTATTTACCAGACTGTCATTTACTTGCCCCATAGTAGGAGTTTTATCATATACAACTATAAAGTTTTTATCTGTTTTACTTCTCCAACATGTAATATTACTTTTACACTCATTTTTATCATTTTGTGAAAAATGAAATACTGCTGAATCACTTAATATTAATTGACCCTTAATTGGTATTAAAATAGGAAAATCATGAGAAAATACTCCACGTACTGGTATGTGGTTGTGAAAATTTACCATTTCAATTGTTTGAATACAATTGCTATTGCCCACTGGAACAGTTCCATTTTGTTGAAAACATGTGATCCCCTGTACTATAGCAGATAACTGTACTCATGCTTTACGCAATTGTACATTTATAATTTGATCTCCAGTTTCATTTATTAATACCCTCCAACTACTAAGAGAATTTAGTGGAATAGGTATTAGAGGCATTACCCCTGTTATTTTTGGTATTAAACTACATACCCAACAATTAGAAACATTCATGCTTTTTGCATACCAACATTGTCTTGCTAAAAAAGTGTTAAAAGATGGTGACCAGTCTTGTTCATTTTTCCACATTTCTTTACTCTCTCTCTTATGTAACTTTAGAGTTTGATTATCAGGTTGTAAGTATAATTTAATACTAAGCAATACAATGATAGTTAGTATGATAGCTATTATCAATTAAAAAAAACATCATTTAAATAGAAATTCCATTGCTGAATCATTTTGCCTTTGGTCATCCGAAACTGGATTTCCAAAAGGATGCACTTTAAACCAAGTCAATTTCGTTATGGTTTTCTCTGTTGGAAACCTACAAAAGAATACATTTAAGCAGATTTACTATTTTTGATCATTCTTAGCTGATCTTTATGTACCAACATTGTTCTGTTTTTCTTTTTCCTTTAATTTTGTACACTAATGGTCCAATTTGTTCCACTACTTCAAATGGCCTTGCCAATTGCTAGCCCATGGTCCTTCCATTTGGAATGTTTTTACCAATACTTTGGTTCCACATGGAAGGTTTTCTTCAGCTGGTAATATTGGCACCTTTTTCCATAGATGGAACGCTTGCTCCCTTGCATTATAGTCACATATGCTAGTAAGTTGTTTTAGCCATTCCTGATGTTTGCTGATTTCTAGCATGGGCCTACCATTAGGGAAATCTGGATCAAATGGTAATAGTATGGGCATTTTGCGGCCTGTCATTATTTCATATGGGGAAATACCTGTTTTGCTGTTTGGTGTTGCTTGAATACCCATTAAAATACCAGGCAGATGATGTACCCATGTATTGCCCTTTTCCAAGCATGCTTTTTTTAGACGTTCTTTTAACGTCCGATTCATACGTTCTACAATGCCATTGGATTGTGGATGGTATGGTACATGAAACCTTTGCTGTATGCCTAACAAATTACACATTTGTTTAATGAGATCACTAACAAACTGTGGGCCATTGTCTGACTCTATGACCCGTGGCCATCCCCAATGACAGAAAATATATTTCCATAAGGCTTCTGCTGTTGCCTTTGCTGTCATGGTTTTGGTAGGAATTGCTTCTACCCATTTTGAAAAAACGTCCACTACAACTAATAGATACCTGTAACCTCCCTTTGCTGTTGGTAATGGACCTGCATAATCTATTTGAACTGCGTACCATGGCCCATCTGCTGGCTGTACTCGATGTAACTGAGGCCTTTTGCTTTTAGCATTTACCTGCAGACAGATTAAACATTCTTCTATAATTAGTTTACAAACCTTTTTTAAATTTGGGTTCCAATACTTTTCTTTTACAACTGCCCATAATTTATCAGTTCCTATATGGCCCATTATTTGGTGATTTAACTTGACCAGCTGGCATGCCAACTGGAATGGTACATATGGCAACTGTAACCCTTTGGAGGTGGTGTATGCATAGTACTCCTTTGGTGCTACTCCTGTCAATTTGCACTGATCGATTTCTTCTTTTAAGCCCTGTTGTTTTTGTATATTTACAAGGTCTTTCTCTATTGATTCTTTATCTAACTCTTTTAAGACACTAACTTCTATATTGATATATTCATATTCTGGAAGTTCTTTTCCATTTTGTGCTGCTTGTTTTGCCAAAGTATCAGCTAACACATTTAATCTGTAAGTTTCACTGGTTGGCTTTTGATGTGCTTTTACTTTTAAGATGCTATACTGTCCTTGTTGTTTTGACATTGTTATAACTTTATATATGTCTTTTAATACTTCAGCATGCCGTAATGGTTTACCTACACTAACCACAAATCCTCGTCTTACCCACGTTTCCATATGTAATCTCAAAGAATTTACTACATAAGCACTATCTGAAAAAATGTTAATGGGATTGTAATACTTTAACACATACAGTACTGCCTCCAGTTCAGCTCTTTGAGCTGACATATGCCCTGGTAATTTGATTAGTTCAGGAGAACCCAGTTGTGGATTTTCTGGAACTATGGCCAATCCTGTCCAGTATCTGCCTTGGTCCCAATATCGTGCTCCATCCACAAAGATGGATGGCTTAAAGTGATCAAAATCAGATGCTAAAAATTGCACCTCTGGTGACATTATCTTTTCTAAATAGTTATGCTGTTTTCCTTCATATCCCATGTAGTTTGATAAATAGTATTTGTCCCCTGTCTGTATAGTAACAGTTTTAATTCCAAAAAGTGCCATCCATTTTGCAAAGACTGCCTGACTAATACCATCTGTAATTTTGTTCATTTCAAAACTGTCTACCAGAGCTTTTACAGCTTGATGTGGTGTTTGTACTATAATGCTGGAAAATACGGTCAAATATTCAGTTTGTTTAATACCCCAGTAAATGGCTAATAACTGCTGTATACATGGATGGTAGCCCAATTCCACTGGGGTCATCTTCCTGCTAAAGAAAGTGACTGGGTGTAATGTTTTTTCCATTCTGTTGTCACTACCATGTGGCCATTCCTGTAATAGTACCACAGACAGTGTTTTTTTTCCTGCTGCTGCTTGTAACACAAATGGTAACCTTGGTGTGGGCTATTAGTTCTGTAGCTTGTGCTAGTTTTATTTTTATCTGTGAAAATGCCTCCTCTTCATGAGATGCCCACTCTAAAAAGGTGGAGTTCTTTTGTTCCTGTAACATTTTGTATAGGGGAGCAGCCACGGCTGCATAATCCTCTATAAATTCCCTATTGTAATTCATGATTCCCATGAATTTATGTAAGTCTGCTATAGTCAGTGGCTTTTCCATTTGTAAAATGCCTTGTACATGTACAGGGCAAGGAGATCTTCCTGTTGGCTTTATAATAGTACCTAGAAACTTAACTTTTTGTGTCATAAACTGAATTTTTTCACTTTTAACCTTAAACCCTGCTTGTTGTAGAGTATAAAAAACTCTTTTAAGAAGCTCTACATGCTCCTCTACTGTTTCTGACTGAATTAAAATATCATCAATGTAATGTATTACTGAATCATCCTTTTCCAAATGTTGTAGAATGGATCCTACTGTCTGATGAAAAATAACTGGACTGTTTTGAAACCCTTGTGGTAACCTTGTCATAACATATTGATGTTTTTTAAATGTAAAGGCAAATCTTGGCCAATCTTTTTTCCTGAGTGGAACTGCAAAAAAAAAAAAAAAAAACATTTGCTAAATCTATTACTGTAAACCATTTACTTTGTGGCTTAATAATATGTGCAGCCAACTCTGGGACTCCTGGAATCAAATGTGCTCTAGGAGTGGTATACTGATTAACCTTCCGTAAATCAATAACAAGACGGTAACTACCATCTTTTTTCTTAACTGGCCAGATTGGTGAATTTGTAGGACTGTTGCCTTTTTGTATAATCCCTTCCTTTTCCCATTCTACAATACATTTTTCCATATGTTCTTCTGCCTCCCTAGGAATAGGATATTGTTTCTGAAAAGGTGGTATATAGTCCTGATCACTTCCTACTCCTACTGGGCTTTCTAGTTTTCCACAATCACTGGGACCCTTGGACCATAGATTTGGGAATTGCTGTTGTAAATGCTTCCATACATCCTCACTGTCTGTATTTACATAGCCTGTAGGTTTTTCAGGTTTGTCAGGTAGAGATTGCATAGCAACCTGTATTTTGCTTTTCCTCTCTTTGTTGTTTGACTCCTATCCACAAAATTTCATTAGGTAAATCAATTACTATACCTAAAGGTCCTAGAATGTCCATACCAATAATGGTATTTGTGTAAGATGGATGCATTAAAAATGCACCCTTCCATGTCTGTCCTTCTTGACAAAACTTTATGTCCACACTTTGGCTACTCACTGCATAGCATCCTGTGCCATTAAATGCTGAAATGCAAACCTTTTTTATAGGATTTGCTGGTAACTGTCTGTTTGTGACAGATACTGCTGCTCCTGTGTCTATTAAGACATTTTTCCACAATGACCCCTCTACCCAAATATCATTCAGTGGTCGTCCATCTCAACCCTTTTTAAAGGTAGTCAGGAAAGATACCAGAATAGGGGGGCACATCCCTATTGTAAGGAAATCCACTCATCCTCTCCTTTATTATCAAATGCAATATGACACACCTCATGTTTTTGTTTGTCATCTTCCTCTGTGTCTGAATGATCTACATATTTAGGTTTGTCAATCTCTTTTTTTAACTGTTGACTAGCTATTCCTTCTGCCTGTTCTATCAAATGTTTCGGATTTATAGGTGAAACTGTTTGAAAATCTACCGGGCATACTTTCCCTTTTCCTGTATATTGATGGCTCTTATAACTGTTTTTGCCAATATTGTAAGGTTTTTGTACATAATCCTGCTTTTCTGACTTTTCTTGTAAATTTGTTTGCTCTTTTTTGGAAATACCCCCTGTTCTTCTTTCTTTTTGCGCCAAGCTTTGTAATGATCACAATTTTGCTTAACATGTCCTATTTTTTTACAAAAGAAGCATGTTGGTGCCTTTTGCTCATTACCTGTGCTTGATTCTGGTACTACAAGCATAGAGGCAGGAGCTGGTGGTGCTGATGCAGTTCTTTCTGCTGGTGGTTGGTCACACCACCTTTGCCTTTCCCTGTTTTTTATCTCACCAATTACTTCAAATGGCTCACTATTTTCTTCAAATGCAAAGATATGGTGTGAGTATAATGTCCCATCATCGGCCATAGTCCGTCCCCTCATTCGTTTTTGTACCAAATCAGTGAGGGCATCAGAATTTTCTTCATAGATACATTTAATATCCCCTGGAACCCCTTTTACTTGTTCTAAGAAGCAATGTATTAACTGTTTTTGTATGTCTCTTTTTTCCATGTCTCTATCTGTTTTCTTATATATGATTTGAAATGCAAGTCTAAAATGATCACTTTGTTCCATTAATTTATCTGTGATAGTAATTTTAAAATTATCTAATAATTTGGCTGTGAGAGGCTGCCCTTGTGTAAATGCCATTAAAATGGCTGTCATACGCCCTACTTTAGTATTTAACTGATAATCATCTTGTTTTAATTGAATGAAAGTTTTAAAACATTTGGGAATAAAAATCCAAAAACATCTAAG
Source organism: Protopterus annectens (assembly GCF_019279795.1). NCBI lineage: Eukaryota > Metazoa > Chordata > Ceratodontiformes > Protopteridae > Protopterus > Protopterus annectens. Next base: position 1,861,618,375 of record NC_056741.1, read on the forward strand.
TAATTCATCTGTCCATATACAGATCCTGCTGTATATGCCACCCATTCTTCAAATGTAAGCATGTTATAAAATATGCATTTTTTATCATTCCACTGTGGTAAACTCTGTAATAATCTAGACTGTGTATATAAATCTGTAGTGGTTCCCTGTCCCTGTTCTATAATTTGGACTGGTTTTGTGTTTTTTAACTCTTCCTTAAGCTGGGATATCAAAATAGTATTTTGGAGGTTAGTCTCTGTTAATTCATCTAATTCTTCTTCCTTTTCCTTCAAACGCTGTTTAAGGTCTGTCATTTCTACCTGTAAGTGTTTAAGGGATGTATGATACCTATTATTGGATTCCTCTGTGGACTGCAGGGCTCCTATGCACTTTTGGCAGAGATCTTGGATGTTATTTCTGAACATTTTAAACTCACTTTGTTTCTCTTTTAAAAACTTATTAAATTCTTCTGTTAATGTATCATAAGCTTTGTTTCTGTCCTCATCTGTATGTGTAGCAGTGGCATCGTTCCATGATTGTACATAATTTTTAAAGGGAGTTACAAGATCTACAGGGGGCTCTGTCAATAACAGATTTGATTGCTGTTGTAATTCAGAAATTAATGTACTGACAGGACATAACTGCTTGACATCTGGATATAATGAAAACTGTGTACCCTTAATTAATTCTTTATCATGAACAGATCTGTCTGCACAGTCTATTTTTTAGCAATATCATGCAAGACTTTTTTATGGCATATTACACAAAATGCAGTTTCTCTTGAATCACACAATAAACATTTACTATGATATACTTCATTTTTTTGTTGCAAATACCAATCAAATGTTATAATCCACTTACATAATGCCTGTATGTCAACTTGCCCTAACAAGGTTTTACACTTACTAATGTGTTGTGTATACCAACATTGCAATTTACTCCATATTTTATCTGGTTGTTCTGCTACATTAAGAGTAAAACTTGGCTTACATTTGCTAGAATTCTGCCTAATAGCATCCATACTAAAAAATGTGACGTAGAAAAAGGGCTTACCAGTCAGCAAGAAAACAGGTGATCAGGCTGTTGTTGCAGATGGCTGGAAATTTTTCAAAGTCACTCGAGAAGCTGGGAAAGCACAACAGGCAGTGGACTGTTAGGCTAGTGGATATCCACCTTTTCTTAGTGAAATTATGGCACTGCGACTGGAACTTCTGTCTCACTCCAGATGTAGACGTCTAAAAAACTTTACTACTGCAAGCTGCATAAACTGGAATACTTCTGTTCAGAATTGACACATACGTACAAATGTTAGTTACTGCAATTTAACTGTAGTAACCCTCTGCAGGGCTTACCATCACTCCCCCTGTGGTTGAATGCAGAGTGTAGGTTCAGATGCAGGCTAGCTTGCCATTGAAAAAATATTTGGCTCTGCTTACTGCTTCTTACTGCTTGCTCTTGCTGTGGGATTTGAAGTGTTCTTAAGACACTCGGTCTTGCTGGCTGGATTCTGCTAAAATTCAAAGTCTGGTTATATTTGCATTCACAGTCTGTCGCATACAGAAACTTGCAGAATATACACTGATAAGAGAATATACTTTGCAGCACCTGTCTTTAAGAGCAGTAACCAATAACTTTTATAATAAACCAAACTGGAAAAACGTTGCAGTTTAAAGTACTGTTCCACTTTACTTCTCGTATAGTACAGATGATGTGAGAGATATAACATTTACCTCAGGACACCAAATGTGTCCCTACCATACCCCTAACATAACTAGAGTTAATACAGACTTTTTATACATATTTTAGTTAAACACACACCCTCTTGGTTTTGGAAAGATACTGCCTTGATGACGCAAATGCTAACACATCTGTTCTTGTCCAAATGATGATAAGTAAACTGTCTTCAAGAAAATGCCTTGTGGATTCTGTAAATTCTGATAAGTAAACTGTCTTAAATGCTGATAAGTAAACTGTCTTCAAGAAAATGCCTTGTGGATTCTGTAAATGCTGATAAGTAAACTGTCTTCAAGAAAACGCCTTGTGGATTAACTTTCTTAGAAAAACATATTTTTAAACTTTCTTAGAAAAACATGTCCTGCTGTCCAGTGAAAGCAGATTACACTCTTGTCATGTCTGTAAGAAGTAAGTTTTCTTGATGTGTGTATAATGCACTCATAAGCAAGTTCCTTATTTTTTTAAGCCACAGTCATTTATTTTAAACTTTCTTGATGTGTGTATTTTTTAAGCCGCAATCATTTAGTACGGATGCTAATCACATATTACTAAACTTTCTTTCTACATTTGAGCAAGCTTTATCTTATTCCTTATTTATGTTGCATATTTGTAGCAAAGTTATTTTCAACCTTAGTATATTGTTGGGCACACTCTAACATGTATATTTCTTTTCTGTCCAGCAGGACCCACTGTTGATACATATTTAACACAAGGAGCTTTACAAATACATTTTTAACACAAACATCTGTACAAATCAGTTTTATAGTCAAATGACATAATAATTCTTTACAAAACTCCAGCTAGCTATGCTGTCATATGTTATGCATGCACTGTCCTACTCTCTCTGGCACAGCTGGCACTATCTCACATCATTACACTTGTATCTATATTCTAAGTTCATGGCTGCTAAATGTGAATTGTAATGAGGTATTAGTTTGGAAAACAGAAGGTGGAACCCAATTATGGCAGGCAGTTTTAGTCTTATTGAGATTTTGGATCATGATGTTTATAGCCAGCCCATGGGAGCAAATGTATGGCTAAATCCATAACTCAGGCTATGGATGGGGGAGTGCTGTTAGATATTAGTATGAATGTGAGTTATTCAGGCATTATGCTGCCCATTTTGAATCTTGGGATAATCTCAGTAGGATCTATGCAGCACTTGATTTAGTGGATATCGGTTCTCCTCTAATACTGACATTCTTCCATATGTCTGAAAACAGAGCAGTACATATGTCAGAGATTATTTCTACTAGCACAGAGGCAGGTTTATGGCTGGCTCCCTGGAAGCTGTTGGCTTTATTATCTTAGCATCCTGAGTTTAAAGATGATTCACAAAAGTCCTGCACTTTTTTAGGATTTGAATAATGATAATGATACTTCAGATAATTTTTATTTTGGACACTTTTAATTGCCATTTAAATGGGAATGTATGCTTTTTGTTCTTGGGCATTATTAAAAAGTGGGATGCGTAGTATAAGAAGGTCTATCAGGCTTTGGTGACAGAAACTGAATGAGCAACTCTGAGCTAGGAATGATCCCTAAAAAGTGGTAAAATCTGCAGAAAAGTGGAATTAAGGGTTTAAGGGATCTATATTCTGGTGATATGATTTCTCAGCTTCAGGAATCTCTTCTGTCTTTGGCACCATATTCCTTAAGTCAGCTTGATATCACTCCTGCAGTGGATAGAAGACTAAAGTTTTTTGCAACTTTGTCTAGTGTATCCCAACATAGTTTATGGGAGGTAGAAGCTTGGGTGTACCCTTCTTTGTTGCAGAGATTCATGCTGTTATAAAGGTGCTGGTGATAGGAAGGTGGGTAGCCCAGATAGTCTGCCAACAGAAGTCTGTTGGTTTCAGCCACCTGGGGGTATACCTCTTGTAACTTCCAGATGACTGATGTAATCCAACATTATCCTTTGTATTGGACGGCAGCTGTGGCAACTAAACTTGTAAAGACTTGAAAGATTGCCAACGATCCATCAGCGTATTGTCTGAATTTGATTTAAAATGCTGATGGTAAAAGTTTTCATGAACACTGAGGCAAGCAGACTTGCATCTGTGCTGCTTACACTGGTTCATCAAAATCTTCTTACTTTCTTATGCTGTGGTTGTCTTGGGACTTTGTCTGACATTTGATGGATTTATTGCTTATAGCCAGGAATTCACATTTCCCAGTGATCCCAAATATTTAGGAGTGGACTTGATCCCTTTCAGATGGCCTCACTTCAGCAAAGTGATTAAAGGTCATTCTTGGTAATCATCCGGATATATGGCTAGCATGAAGGCCTCCCATGTATTAAAAGTTAATTCTGTTGAAAACAGTGTTAGCCCATGCACTGGTGTGCCCCTCAATCAGCTCTATGACTTTTTCCCTTGGAGCAATTGACAGGAGGTGGGGGCAGAAGATGTCTAAATATTGATGCTCCCCTTTGTACCCTTGGTTGGGGGAATGGAATTTTGGAAAAAATTTAGGAGTGGGATATAATTTCTCAACATAATCACTTATTTCTTAGGATGACATCTTTGTTTCTTTTCCTTGTGGCTTCACTCATTCCATGATATGCCTTGAAACATTTAGAGGTTGTTCTGCTTGGGTTTCTATTAGAACCATGAATGCTTGAATTTTCGAATGGCATATGGTCGACACCATATAATTGAAATTTCAAGTGTTCAAAGATTAAACGTAATGGCACTGTACAGTGCAGAATGGGAGAATGTCCCTTTTCCTGCACTGGAGTGCAATCTCAGAGTTGGTATATTTAAGTAGGGGGTGTGTGGGGGATACAGGGGAGCTTGCCCCCCCTGCCTTACCATTAAGGTAAGTTTTTTTTTTGTTTTATTATATATTCAAACTTTTAAACTTCGATCATATGTTGTTAAACATATGGGATTCGAAGTTTAGAAAGCTTGAATGTATAATATAGACCTGTTCTGCTTCAGGCTGCTAAAGGTGAATGGAATGTTTTACTTGAATCTAAATGTAATTTTTTGTTTTGTTAGTTGGAGCTAAGCACTTTGGCAGCAGTTGCTTTCTAAATTTCCTTGTTTAAGGGGAGTTGTTTTGGAAACCAAGAAAAATTTCAGTAAATCTGAGTTTGAGCAGTAGAATATGGAATTATAGCAGTCATTAGAACAAAGGATTGTTACTGCTGGCCGAAATGTTCAGGGGAGGTTCCAACTCTGGTCTTGTAATAGGCCTAGGTTTGGTGATCAGCTCTTAGATCATGGGCATGTGATTGCTTTTTATCACTGTAAACAGTAATATAACCTTTACTCTAACAATTAGTTGCTTTTTTCTATGATCAGAGACTAGGAGGTTAAGAAATGGCAGCAACACAGGGCTTTAGCAGTGGAGGCTGTTTTTATATATAATCCTTTAGCAGACTTTTTTGGGAATACTTTGATAAGGGTGGATAGTAAAACATCATCTGTCTCTACTTTTATAAGCGTTTGAGGGATAGTTTGGTTCCTTTCTGTCCCTCTTTCTGGAGCAATGTGGAAGTATCCAGTGGATATCCCTGTAATCTATGCTAAATGAACACTGATCTTATACACTCTTCTATTTTTTTCCTCTTCCAAGATATTTAGAGTCTGGTGGACATTATGCTTTTTGTTTTGGACCCCATAAGTAATTTCACAGTTCTTCCCTGTGAGCTTGAATAAGTATTGAACCTCCTATCAGGAATTGTAGGTGATTGTGTTCATATCCCTCTGAACATTGTGCTCTAGGTTCTTTTTATGCTGCTGTGCTGCTACATGCCAGGCCATCTGGAGGGTGCATACAATGTTAGGGTCCCTGTCTGTACTGATTTCCTGGTATCAAATTTCAGGTTGTATGAGCAGTTGTTGGCTTGAGCTTCTTAAAATGCATTATTTAAGGAAGATTTCCATTTTACTTTACAGCGGTGTTATCCTCAGTTCAGACAGGTCCTCAGCCCATTTATGTAGAGTTATTTCTAATATGCCCCTCAGTCTATAATCCAGCAGTGCAAAGGAACTCTAGGAAAAATGTAAAATTAATGCCTTTTGTTAAAATATTAACAGTGCTTTTGTAACACTGAAGCATGAAACTTCATCAGAGTAATAAATCATAAACTTTTCCAAGTTATCTAAAAAGGCCTCCATTTGCCACCTGATCAAAACCCTCCAATCAGAAAAAAATCTAGACTAAACATCATTCATCACAAAAAATGCCTGTCCAAAACCTGTAAATAAAAAAGAAATCACATTAAAACACAGTTAAAATGCTGAAAGTTAATAGCAGTTAGAAGTGGCTTACTGGTTATTGGTGTTATACTCGCTTGTTTGAGCTGCTGGCACTTTGGTTTTGGTTCTTGATTTATTTTCACTGATGCAGCAGAAGCTTAGGTACTACAGATCTGTGAATTAGTGAGATTTGCTGTATATCTTTAGTAATGATTATTTTCTGTTATTGTATATATTTCTTTGTTTGATCATGCTCAACTTACCTTCCTTACTGGGCCTCCTTATTGCTTCCCATCTCCTTGTGTACTTCCCATTTTACTTCCTTCTCCCAATTTTTTTTTATAAAAAAAAATTGAAAATTAATAAATCTGATTTATTTTTTCCTCAGTCAATGAATTTAAAATTTTGTGGGTGAAACGTACATCTCAAAATAAGAATACTTAAAAAAAAAAAAACAAGATTACTCTTTTAAAAAAGCGTACATTGCTAGTCTCAGACATGACTCTGCTTCTGTTTTCTTTTTTTCAAAACAGGTTTATTGTTTTAAAATATAAGAGAAATATCATAACAATTTTATACAAGTAATTAAAAATAGGAATTATTATAAAATTCAACAAAACAACTAAAGTATTTACAAAGACATCCACTACAATCAGATCAATTAATTAAACTAAAATACCGTGCTATTGAAATTAGAATTTTTTTAACAAATTTTGTAAATTATCCCATACAATATAATAAGATGTTTTTCTAGTTGTTCTCATCCTAATTGTGTTTATTTCCATATGGCACATTATATTCATAACATTTTTAAATTCATTGAACGAAGGAGGTGTATCTGAAATCCAATTTCTAGTTATTATTTTCCTAGCCACTGCTAGAATAGACCATAACAAGGGAAGCTTAACCTTTTTAACACATTGAGGTACAGGTGTGTTGAATAATAATAAGAGATTTAGAATAATGAAATTATCTGTAAAAAGAGCCTGCAAAAATTCATTAATTGACTTCCAGTATTCTTTCAATTTTATACAGTCATAAAACATATGAGCCCAGTCAGCATTAATTTCTACATTACATCTCTTACATAAATTATCTTTATTATTTATTTTATTCATCATCAAAGGTGTATAAAAAGATCTATGTAAAAATTTCCATGTATAAAGTCTCCAGACAATGGAAGACGTAGTTCTATAAGCAGATTCCAATATATATTGTTTATCTTGTTGATTTGGTGGGTCCCCATTAATAGAAGTGAAATAATTCCAGTATGAATCTACACTGTAAAAAGTTTCTTGTCTGATAATTTTATGTATGTATGAAAGTTTACCTTTATCAGAAACTTTATGTTGTAAATTTAATATCAAGTAATCAATCAGTGTTGGAATAGATTCTTTAGCTGTTATAGACATTAGATCTATTTTATTAATGAGATGTTGTCTAAAGGTCTGAACCTCTAACCAGCAAGTTTCTCTTAGATCAAATTCTTGTTTTAAGAAATCTAGATTTTTAACTTTATTATCAGATATCAACTGATACCAGTACTTTAGATCATTATCTATAGCTAAATGAGATCTAATTACAGACCCATAGCAATACTGTCCCCCTTATCCAAAATTATGGAACGCTGTATTCACAAGCAACTTATTACCCACCTCATCCAAAATAATCTCCTGTCCAACACCCAACACGGCTTTCGCCCACATCATAGCACAACCACTGCTCTCCTCTCCTTTGTTGATTCAATTAACCTCAACCGGAATAACAAATTAATATCCTCTGCGCTCTTTCTAGACCTATCGAAAGCCTTCGATATGGTCAACCACAAACAGCTGCTCCACACACTGGAAACCTTTAATCTTAGCAAAACCACTATAAGTTGGTTCAATGCCTACCTCTCTGGTAGAAAACAGGCGGTACAGTGGCAAAACAGGATTTCAGACCTACTCCCCACTAATATCGGTGTCCCCCAATGATCTATTCTCGGTCCCCTTCTTTTCTCCCTCTTCATTAATGGTCTACACTCTATCCTTCCCAAAGCCACCTGCATTCAATATGCGGATGACTCCACCCTAATCTGCTCCGATGACTCTCTCACCAAACTCCAAGATACTACCCAAAACTGCTTTTCTTTAGTCGAAAAATGGTTCTCAGACTTAAAACTCCTACTCAATCCAACCAAAACCAAATTGCTTCTATTCTTCCCCACTCCAAGTACTACACAGATTAGAATCCTCACACCCACATCCCATCCTTCACTGTCTCCTCTAATAATGGTACCAACATCTTTCCTGTCACCCACACCAAACTACTCGGGGTGACAATAGACCACAAACTTAGATTTGATATGCATGTCAACCAGACCATTAAATCACTCAACAAGAAACTTGGGTCCATGTATAGAATAAAGAAATTCTTAACCCCGCACACCAAACTAACCATCGTACTCACCTCCTCTCTACTCTCCTCTATGCCTCCCCGATACTCTCCTTCCTTCACAAGAAAGAGCTCAATAAATTATCCACTACCTATAATCACATAGCCAGATTCATTACCGGAATGCCCTACCGCACCCATCACTGCCTAAATCTAAGGACACTGGGATGGCTAGAACTGCGCAACATTCTTAAACTCAACCAACTTACTGAGGCATTCAAAATTATCAAACATCCCGATAAAACCCCCTCACTGAACAACATACTTACCCCCTACTCCAATCTTTCGTCCCTTAGGTCATCCAAATGTATACAAGTATTGACCATTAAATCTAACAACTCGGGTGGTGAAGCTCTTTATGCCAATTCCATTGGCAAAGCCTGGAATGCCCTCCCAAGCAACCTAAGACTAATGACCACTCTGCACCAATTCAAAATTCACCTTCGAGCTCTACTAAAATCCCAATGGCTATGCCCATGCTCTAATCCCGACTAATAGCGCACGCCCCGGCTCCACTTGGCCTACCCAAGCCTCCACACTACCCAAATCCCTAAGGATCCACTCTGTAACCATGACAATCCATCTTACTAATTTGTAGCTCTTTTGGATTATATTTTCTATTACTTATTGTTTTAATTTGTTTACTTATGTTAGCTTACTAATTTACTATAGTTTTGTTATCACATGTTTTTATGTACCTCTGTTTTTTGGAGCTTTTCTCCCCGGGCCTCCACTGAAAACGGATATGTATCCAGTTGGACTAACCCGGTCAACAAATGTAAAATAAATAAAAATAAAATAAAATAAAATGAGTTCCTTCAAAAGTAGATGACAAAAGCATACCCTGAGTATACATTATAGGGAATACAATAAAATTCCATTCCCTATACTTAGGGTGCATGAATATAAAGTTACGATAGCTAATAATAATATTTAATGGGTAACAAACCATATGTTTAGGTGTAATAGGTGAAGTACAAAATTCCTTTAGTAACCATAACATGGAGTTATTTACAATCATATTTTTATGTGTTAAGGAGATTTTCATGAAGTGCATACTAATTAGCTACCAATAATCTTTCCATTTTGACATATGACTGATCTATTAATAAAGTAATAACTTTTACAATAGAAGAGATAGTATATAAATTAAAGTCTGGAAAAGAAATACCCCTTGAGACCAGCTATTAGTATGTTTCTTTAATGCAATCCTAGGTCTATTAGGTGCCCATAGGAAATTTAACATTAGTGTATTCAGTTTCTTGATAATTATTTTTGTAGGTGGAAGTATTATTGATTGTATTAAGTATAAAATCTTGGGGAATATTATCATTTTAATAATTGTAAGTCTCTCCTCCATAGTAAAAACATATTATTCCAGGTATTAAAAAGATTTTGTATATTAAGAAAACAGGTATTATAATTATTATATATAATAGATTTAATATCTTTAGATAGTATTATACCTAAATAAGTTATCTGACCTGAATTGGGTACATATTTAGTAAAATCACTAATGAAAATATTTTTTGTGTATATATAGGTAGTATTTTAGTTTTTCTTCATTGAATATTAAACCAGAAATACTTTTAAAATTTATCATTTTATCAAATAGAGACTGCATAGAAGAATTAGATCCTGCTGATGTAATTAGAACATCATCTGCAAAAGTTGAATTTTGGATGTTGTATTTTCATCTATTTCAAAACCCTCTATGTCAGTACTGTTTCTGATCAAATTAGCCCAAGGCTCCATTACTAAAGTGAATAATAGTGGAGAAAGTGGACATCCTTGTTTTGTACCTTTAAGAATGGGTATTTTTGTGAAACATATGTTCCTACCTTAATATAAGCCAGCGTTCCTTTGTATAAATGCTCAATTAGATTTACAAATGCATCAGAGAAGTTTGTGCACTTCAGTAAGGTAAACAGATAGTCCCAACTTACTGAATCAAATGCTGAACTTATATCAAGACTAATAAGTGTTAAATCTTTCTTTTCCTATTTGCAAAATCAATTAATGTTAAAGTTCTTCTTATATTATCAAAAGTATTTCTATTTACAATGAAGCCTGTCTGATCTATATCTATAATGCCGGGAATGATTGTCTTCAATCTATCAGCAAAATACTCATAAACATTTTATAATCAACATTAAGTAATGAGATGGGCCGATATGAAGAACATCTAGTTGGATCTTTATTAGGTTTTAAAATTGGCGAAATAAATGTATATTGCCAAGATGGGGGTTATTAACTCAGTTTGGGCCAAAATAAAACCTTATGTATTAATGAATATGTACTTTTAGAAAGGATTTTATATATCTCTGGTATAATACCATCATTACCCGGTGCTTTGTTTGATTTAAGCTTATTTATTTGTGTAATAACTTCTGTATATGAAATACTCTTGTCCAATAGTTTAATCTGTTGTTTATTAAGCTTTTTATTCATGTTTGTGGTTATAAACTCCTTTATTTTATCTTTAGGTTCCATGTTAATGTTATTATGGTTAATTTTGTGAAAGTGATTTCTAAATTCATCTAGTATTTCTGGTATACTAGAAACATTCTTCTTTTCCTTAGAGAAAAGATTTCTTTGATATGGTTTTGTTTATTTAACCTTTTGTTTTATTTTTAAGTCTATGTAAGTATTTGGGGCTTATTGAATAAGACAAAACTTGTATTTCTCTAAAGTTATTTTAACTTTATGAGTTAAAATTTCTTTGTATTTCTCATTTAGTTTGTTTATTTCTTCAATAACTTTCTTGTCCATAATATTTTCTTTATTATTATGTTTATAAGAGTCTAATTTACTTTGAATATCTAACAATTCCTTATCCCAAGATTTCCTTTTATTATTATACCATCTGATACTTTGTCCATATAGATATGATTTTAAGGCATCCCAAACATAAACAATGGAGATTTCAGGAGTATTATTTATGTCTAAAAATGTTTTACTTCTGAAAGTATATATTCTTTATAGTCTTTTAGTTGAGTTAAGTATGCTGGTATCCTTTTGATCTGAACATTATGAGTATTTTTATCATGAATTCAAAACAATTGAATTATGATCAGATATAGGACATGAAATGATTTTGGAATTAATTAAATCTGTTACCATCTGGTTAGAAATAAAGACCCTATATATTTTTGAATAAGTTTTGTATCTGTTAGAAAAAAGGTGTATGGTAATGATTTTGAATCTATCTGATTATTAATATCATTCAAATGATAAGAATTAGCAAAATCATTTAAATGTTTTGCATTAGATGTAATTCTTCTTTTCCTATAGTGGTAGTATCACTTTCATGTAGTATACAATTAAAGTCACCAGCTAAAATAATATCCCTATAGAGAATGATATGATCTTATCAAGATGATGTTTCACTGTATTAATACCAATTCCAGGTATCCAATATACATTAATTAAAGTGTAAGTCTTCCCATTAATTTGTATTGTAACCATACAAAACATTCCTTTGTCATCCTGATAAGACTTAATGGTTTTAGGAATGGGCATACTTTTATTCCATAAAATAGCCACTCCTCTTTTTTCTGAGTGTGCTCTGAACTAACCAATACTGTATATTTGTTTGTGGCTAGTTTATCAATATCTTTTTTCAAGAGATGGGTTTCTTGCAGGAAGACTAAGTTGGCCTTATGTAAATTAATGTATCTTATTAGGCTTGCCCTTTTACACGGATTATTCAATCCATTAATGTTTAAAGAAATTCCTTTTAAAGATGTCATTTGGCATTTTTAAAACTCAAGAATCTTATGATCAAAATAACAAATAACAAGATAGATAATGTTACATCTCCTCCTTTAGGTGTACCTTTAAATATAGCTGTAATTATTGAATCTCTTATGGGATTTTGTATAGGATTCAATTTTGTTTGTAGTGACAATGAGTGTACAAAACATATTGTGGATGTCAAAACTATATACAAATAACAATGAACAAGTGAAAATAATGTAAGGATTAAACCTTGCATCCAGCCTGGAGTTATAAACTCCAACTTAGAGTAGTATTTCATAGGTTCATAGGTTCATAGGTTCATAGGTTCATACTAGGCTATCTGCCCGAGGGCATTTACAAGCCTAGCCCATAGTTTTGTGGCTTATGCCACCCCTTAGGTTTGGGGAACTATGCCCATTATTTTGCTGTGCCTCTGTCGAGCAGTGACACTGAGGTAATCCCTGGGGTATACTTGCGATCTCCCATCCATTGGTCAAGATTTCTCTTAAACAAAGCCAGCGAGGTGCTTTGCCTCACATATACCGGGATTTTGTTCCACAGCATAGGGAGTCTTTGGGTAATGAATCTATCCCTCCAGCACGTTCTATTAATGGCCGTGTCAAGGTTTAGGTCTCCGCTCTTGTGGCTCTGATGGATCTAGATTTTTTGAGGTGAAGCATGTACATCAAGTCAGGGTTTGATAATGCCTTGTATGTCAGGCACAGGTCACCCCTGAGCAAGCGGTAAGCGACTGAATAGAGTTGGAGTTCTTTCAGTCTGGCAGCATAGGTCAGATTTTTGAGACCCATAATCCTCTTGGTGAGGAACTTTTGTGGCCTCTCCAGCTGCTGCAAGTGTCGGGTCAGATACATTCCGAATGGGGCATTGTACTCAATCATTGGTCGGATGAGTGATGAATATAGGGAGACTATGACCTCTCTTGATCTAGATGTGAATCCCTTCATGATAAGGTGGGCAATGTAGAAGGTCTTCCTAACTATTTTTGCAACATGGGTGTCAAATGACAGACTGCTGTCAACCTGGGTCCCCAGGTCCTAATAACCTCTTCTGTGCTCAGTGGATTTCCACCTATATGGTAGCTAGGGTAACCTTGTTTTTCCGAAGGTGACTATGCATTTTTGGCATTTAACTTTAGGCCGTGGCTCTGGCACCAGTTATCCGTGATCTGTGAGACCCTTCTGAAGGATATCTGTGTCAGATGTGTTTTCGACTACGGCACCCAGTTTGCAGTCATCTGCAAACTTTGTCACATAACCCTCCGTGTTTGCTTGTACTTGAAAAGTAGATGCCAAACAAGAGTGGGCCCAGGACTGAGCCTGTGGGACACCACTTGAGACAGGCTTAGAGTCAGACATGGCACCGGCAACTCTGACCCTGTGGGTTCTGTCACTCAGCCAGTTTGCAACCCATCTTGTGATGTATGGGTTAACATTTAGGCTGATGAGTTTTTCAATGATACCCGAGTGGGGTATTGTGTCAAGGCCTTCAGATCGAGGTAGGCTGTATGGACTGCCTTTCCTCATCAATGGCCTTGGTGACTGTTTAAAAAGTCAACCAAGTTTAAAAGGCATGACCTGCCCTTGACAAAGCCAAACTGGGTTGGATCCAGAGTCTGCAAATTCCTATGTCTTTATTTATGAGATCCATTATGATCCTCTCCATGGCTTTGCAGATAAGGCTTGTCAAGCTAATGGTCGGTAATTTCCAGGGTTGGAGGCACCGCCTTTGTGAAGTGGGACTACAGTCGCTGTCGCCACTCCTGGGCACGTATCCCGAGGTGAGGCTACGATTAAACAGCTGTCCTAACTGAGGATTTAATTCCTCGTTGAGTGCATGTAGCACACAGCCGGGACACCATCAGGTCCCATGGATGCTGTGTTTTTGCCTTTGAGCGCCCGTTCTCACTTGGGCATTAGAGATGTTTGGGGTCTGCAATCTGTTGGTATAGATATCTCTCCTTTTGGGGGAGGGGAGAAGTTTGCACTGAACCTGTCAGCCAGTATGTTGGCAATGTCTGTAGGATCAGTAATCTTCTCATCATTTTGAACTAATTCTGAGCATATCTGGGAGTTTCCTCCCAGGTTTCTAACATAGCTAAAGAAGGCCTTATGATTGTCTTTAGAGTCTTTAGCTATTCTTCTCTCAAAATTTGCTTTGGATGATTTTATGAGGGCTCTCAGCTTTTTACTTATAGTGATCAAAGGCGTCTTACCTTTCAAGGATTTTGCTCTATCATGTAGTGCTTCCTCCTTTTGTTGTAGAGTTTGTTTATGGCTGGGGTCCACCAGACTGGACGCTTGCCTTTGGTACAAAGAGTCTTTGTTTTGCTTGGGATTGCCTTATCCATGCAGTCCTGCAGGTGCTGGTAGAAGGCATTTGTAAGTGATTCAGCGGCTAGAGTACTTTACCACTCAAGCTAACCCCCTACCCTAAGCAGCAGTACCTCAGCTACCACCTTATCAATTTAATACTAGTTATATTTAACTGAGGTTAACAGTTTTCAATTCAATTATCTAGCAAGAAAAGACTACACATTTGGTAAAACAGCATCATATAAACTAAAATAAACTTTTTTTTTAAAAAAAACTGTTCATACTACTATATACATCTATGTAATATAAAACACTTATATTCAAATAGCATTCAAATAATCTTGATGTTAGAAATCAAGAGGAGAGAAAAATAAGTTCTAACATTCATTTAAATCAAAAACTTTGGCTAATATGATTCAGACATTACATATATTAAGATGCATCTATTTTCTGTCATGTAAATGCAATTAACAGCTTCCAAAAAAAAAACCTTGAATTGCTTGTATATGAGCATTTATTCAGACTCATTATTGTCAATAGAATAGAATATTGTATTCATAGAAATTGTTATAAATCATACTGCATAGTTATGCAGATTCTCAGAAACACTTGCATTATTGTAAAAAAAAAAAGAAGCCATCACACACACACACACACACACACACACACACACACACACACACACACACACACACACACACACACACACACACACACACACACACACACACACACACACACACACACACACACACACACACACACACACACACACACACACACACACACACACACACAGACATATATATATATATATATATATCTGATCTCACTGAGTTGTGTCCTTGTTGAGCACTATCCTACTTGCTGTCCCTACAATAAATCTGTCTGCTTTATACAAAATAATGCACAGCAAACACATTTTAGTAACCAGATTTTACAACCATGCTATCCTACTGCTTTAAAATATATCACATGACAATTTCTTCCAGAATAGAGTTATAAAATTATTTATGCTTGTCAATCAGATGAATTAAATGAGTTATAGTAATGTATATGTTTGGAACATAAGTTTTTAACACAGATTATTATGCTGCTGTTAAGTAGATTTTCAAAAACACTTAAATGTTTCATTTTCTATGCCTTCTAAAATAAGACATTTACTTACTACAAGAAACTGCATCATTTAAACTCATTATAACTGACATATTTTATGAATTATAACATAGATATTTAAGCAATTATATAAAATAACTCACATTTAGATGTTAAAGAGTTCATTTTCCTTCACATAGTCGCATTTGCATAATTTCAGTTCCTGGTAGAGTATACTTCCTGAATCTGTGACGTGTCAGTGTGATATTTAGGTCAAAGGTTAGACTAACTGCTTTCAGCTTCTCTGTGAGAATTCTGAGAGTTGAAGCTTTTGAAGTAGCTCATGGACACTGTGCATGAGACAGCCCACATCCCAGATTGTCTCCCTTAACATTTTGGCGGGAAACTTATTAAAAACTAGTGACAAACATTCATTTAGCAGTGTAAATGCATCTAAACATGACAAAACCTTCACAATGTATTTTACAGGTTATTACAGCCTCTATGTAAGTGAAATTAAGCCCAAAATTATTAATAAGTAATAAAACTCAATATTTTTGTCCCAACTCAATTTTTATGCAAATCTTATTATTTACTGTGTCTATATAATCAAAAGCATTTCTATATATTAATAAAGAAAAGAAAAAGTAGAACATAAAAGGGTGTAAGGAAGAAAAAAAAACAAAGTTAGAGAAAGCTATAAGAAGTATATACAATGGAATATTACTTACTGCTTATATTAATAGAGTTAAAAATAAAACATATTATTTACTATTATTTAGTTCTAATTATTATTAGTTAAAGCATGACAGATTATTTACAAACAAGCATAAGCAGTATAATCAAGAAAGTATAATTAGGAATAGCATTTGAAGAACATATAAACTTTTACAAGGAATAAATATGTTATTATTCTATTAATCATATTTTCATTACTCTTCTCTCCCTGCCCTCCCCCACCCTTTACCCACTATATAATCTAAATAGAATGTCATTGTTTAAACAAAGAAAATAAGAAAAGGAGAAAAAAAAAAGATAAAGAAAAAAAATGTATCAAATTACTGACCTTACTTCTTTTCAGAAAGAGAAACAAATTGAATCATAGCTTGCCATTAAATCTTCAGATATTTTGACTGGTTATGAAACAAAACATTTCTTTGCACATAGAGAATAACTTTGATTAAATCTTTTTCAAAATATTTGTGGCTTTCTGGAAATGCAGGAACTATATTTAAAAAGATTAATAATGAACTAAAATGATGAGAGAGAAAAAAAACATAGAACAAATCATTTGTTTTTTAGTCTCTCCTTCTTCTTCTCTGAAGTCTTCCATGAAGTTTCAGTTGCCAGTCTCTTTAATGAAGGACTAGCCCATTCCATTTCCTCTATTTTATCCAAAATCCTATTTTCTTTGACAAACAGTAAAGCAGAGTCTAAGTCATCGAAAACCCTAGGACCATCAGCAAGGAAGATTTTAAGCTTGGCAGGAAACAGAAGGTATGTTTTAAACTGTGCTTTTTTAAGCTCCCTTATTAGTGGCAGAAAAACTTTTCTTTTAGCTATTACCATGGAAGAATAGTCATTGTCAAAACGCACAGTTGTCTCATTAATCTTAACAGGAGCTTTAGCCCAAGCAGATTTAAGAACCATCTCTTTATCAAAAGATGATAGAAATCTAACTATAACTGATCTAGGATATTTTTTGTTAGAGTTAGTATTAGCTATAGATTTATGTGCTCTTTCGATACCAAAAGAGAATGCTTCTGGTAAGTCTAAAGTTTTAGGGAGCCATGTTGTTAAAAAAGAAGTAATATGGTTACCTTCAATATTTTCTGGCAGTCCAAAAATCCTAATGTTATTGCGCCTAGATCTATTTTCCAGGTCATCCAGCTTTATTTGTAAATGTGTATTTTGTTTCAGCAGAAACTCAATGTTGATTTCCTCTTCTTGGATTCTATTTTCCATGTCATTCACAGCTTCTTCTATGCCTGTCATCTGGATCTTCTGTTGTTGCAGGTCTATATGTAACAAGTCTATTTGTTTTGTAGTTTTTTCTATGAAGGTGTCTATTTTAGTATCCATTTTATCCATTTTAGCAGTAAGTTGCTGGATTATAATTATCAGAGACTGAAGTTCTTTCTTGATGCTGGAGTCTTGAGAATTTGTCTTACTGGAACTCATTTCAGACTGATAAACTGACAGGAAAATTTCCAAAGTGATTTCTGACAGGAATATTGTTAAGATTTCCTTTCTTTTTTAGATATAGTTCAAGAACTATATAAAACAAACATATTTAGAAAGAAAATTACTTCAAAAATTAATTTTTTAAGTAATTAATTCCTGTCAGTGTAATGAAATTGGTGGAGCTGAAGAAATCTGCTGCTATCCTGTGTTCATCCTTGGCCACACCCCCACCTGCTTCTGTTTTCTGAATATCAGGTGATCCTAAGTCCAAAGATGTCACCTGTTTTCTTCTTCGTCATTTTCCTAATTTAGTATCCAGCTTACTGTTAGGTTGGCATAATGGTTAAGATACTTGCCTTGCAGACACCTGGGCAGGTTTGAGTCTTACAGGGGTTAATTGGCTAAGCTTAAAATGGTCCAGTTAGCCTAGTACTGACATATGATTTAATTATTGGCCACGCTGTTGATGCTTCTGTAAGCTACCTGTAGAATAGTCCCTCAATGCCTTTCCAACAAAAATCAAAGGAAAATATTAATTCCTCAAATCCTTTCCTTAGGCTTTCTGTAAGTTCTGCTGATGAACTTTTTAACTGTAATCCTTCCTGTCAGGATTGCTGGCTTCCCCTACTCCAAGTCCCTCAGTCATGAAAGTTGTTTCAGGCTCAGAGGACCTCATGTAGATAATGGCCCATCTGTTGACAATTTTAATGCTTCAGCTAGGGGCAACCACTATGTATAATAACTATTTTTCTGGCACTGTCAATGAATATTAATGATCTCCTCCACCATAGAAAGGTGGTATTGACACTTTAGGTTTCTATCAGAGAAATGCAGCCTGCTGTTCAGAAAATGGTCATACTTGGCAGAATAACAGATGGGGCAGTGGTGCAGTGGTAGCGTTGTTGCTTCACAGCAAGAGGTTTTCTAGTTCAATTCTTGGCTGGAGTGCATTCTGTATGGAGTCTGCATGTCCTCCCTGTGTTTGTGTGGGTTTTCTCTGGGTACTCCGGTTTCAAAGACATGTCTGGAGTGCTTCTCCCTGGGCCTCTGCTGAAATTTGCTTTGTTCCAAGTCGGACTTTCCTAGTAAACAATGCTAAATAAATAAACAAGACAATGAGGGGTGATAATCAAGTGCAGACATCCAATACTACCCAGATGCCAGCAGATGAAATTGAAATGTTCTCGTGAAAGACTCTCAAGTCTCCCAAATCCAATTCTCGTTTTAGTATTCTCTTGTATTAAGTAATTAAAATTCTGATTAACTTCCCTATCCAGACAAACATTGGAATATTACTATTGGTGCTAATCTGTCCTTTGCCATCTACTGTCCTTCCATTTGCAGTAGAACAAATAAACTTATTGGGTGCATTTGGTTCTGCATGAAATCTAGTTGGAACATTTATAAATGACCTTGTTAAGGTTCTTTTTAGTAAACACTGCTTCATTGTGGTATAGGTGTTGACCTCTGTTATCTATGACCTGGACTCCTCCAACAGTCAACATACTGCAGGATTAGTTAGGGACATTGGGAGTGAACAGAAGGCTGTTAGCTTTCCTCACTCATTGGAAATACAATTTATTGTATTTATTTAAGTTTGCTTACTGGAGTAGTGTACTAATCACAATTGCCCATTTGCAGGAGCACAGATTCTGTGTATTTTATCACAATTGGCCATTTGCAAGAGCACAGATTCTGTGCATTTCTGTCTTAAAGAAAACCAGGGGGTATTTAAGCAAATCATCTTACCTTTAATGCGCATGCCTGGATATCAGCAGTAAATCAAACACAAAGTGCCTACTGGTATCACTCTGGGTATTAGGGGCTATCATCAGCTTAAGGTACCCAAGGAGTTAACAATATCTTCCTAAAATGATTCTGTGGTCATATCTGAACCCTACTTCTCTAACCATCTTATCCAGCTGGTAACAAAATGGTTTGGCAAGCAGTAAATTACTAAACAGGTACACTGCCTGGGGTCAGAGGTCCTAGAGATAAAAAAATAGTCATAAATAAACAAGCAATCAAACAAGCAAATAAGCAGAGAATAGTCATAAACAAACAAACAAACAAAGTATAGAAAAAAACAAACACATCAATGTGATATATTTGTAAGCAGAAATACTACATCCTTTTTTCTTTTGCTGAACACCATGCATTTTAACAAGTACATATGACAAAATACAACTACATCTAGGTGTCATACTAAATGCTAAACTTACTTATTTCACAGAAACATCGTTTTTAGACACACACACACACACACACACACACACACACACACACACACACACAATAAAATAATACATGTAC
>NC_056741.1:1861640897-1861755897 GCF_019279795.1 Protopterus annectens
GTGTGTGTGTGTGTGTGTGTGTGTGTGTGTGTGTGTGTGTGTGTGTGTATGTGTGTTATGGTAGGGTGGGTGACCAAATAATACATGAGAATTCAGTCTTGTGATGATAGTGACCTGGAGTTTGTGAGTGGGAGACAGAGAGAGATAGAGAGAGAGAGAGCAAGAGAGAAACAAATGTACAGACATAGAGGTTAAGCAATGAAATAAGACGTAAACAACAGCTTGCCTTTTCTTGGGGTATGGTGATTTGACCCTGCATTATGCCACATGCCAGTAGGCTCGTTTGTCAGATAAAATCATGGAACAAATGAAAACGGATGAATGAAGAGTGGGATCATGGGTACACACAATCGCTATCTATTCAATATTTTTCAGGCATCAACCTCAAGGTGGAAGAATTAAAAAAAAAAAACTAGGCCATTCCTAATTCCCAGGCTCATGGTGTGTTGCATAAGTTATTCTTCCACTCAGCTGCCCTAATGGGAATGAATGGACAAGGATGGTAATTGCCAGGCTTCCTACCAGATGTCAGCAAGTGTTGGGTGGAATCCAAACCCTTGGAAAAAAAAAAAGAAACTAGCAGCTAAAAGCCGTTCTTCATATATTCCCTATTAGCTGTGTCAGTGGGTACTCTTGTTCTCTGCAGCTGTTTGATGAGTCATTGATACCACAGATTAACATACAAAAGCAGAGTACAGTTTGTGCCATGTTTATCTGTGATTACCATAGCCTTGGCTACTGTGCAGTTTCCTGAAGCAGACACATTTCCTGCTAGTAGCTGACAAGCTGTGTGTAATACACATGTACCTCTTCAGCATTGTTGTAGCTTGTGTAGGAACCTGCTGTGGCTTTATCAGATTAGGTTTTTTATTGCATTAATCTTATTTTTGAAGTTATAATTTACATTTCTTAAATAATATTTAAAAGATCAGTCTTTATAGGTTTTAACTTAAGGATGTAATACGAAACATGCAATGGAATTATACTTCTTCCTTTTTCAGAAATGTTTTTATTCAGAACTGAAGTTTAGTCCTGGATAAGCAAATACGTTTCTGATTATTTTTATAACAGAATGGTTAATCAACTGAAGGTAATATGGAGTGTTCAATAAGTGTTTTTTTATGTGCAGGTAAATTGCTCAACTGATAAAGAGATCATAGGTTCATAGGTTCATAAGTTGGTACTAGGCTATCAGCCCTAGGGCCTATACAAGCCTAGCCATAACAATTCCCTGGCTATTTCTTCCCACATTATTTACTTTCCTGGACCCCTGTCTAGCAGGGTGACTGACGTGATCCCTGGGGTGAATTTCCTTTCTCCCATCCAATCGTCAAGGTTCCTCTTGAAGAGGTCCAAAGAGGCACTCTGCTTGATATGTATGGGCAATCTATTCCAGAGTCTGGGGAGTCTCTGGGTCAGGAACCTATCCCTCCAGCATGTTTTGTTTATTGTGATGACAAGGTTTAGATCCCTGGAGCGTGTAGCTCTGAGGGATTGGGATTTCTTTAAGTGTAGCATGTCCAACAGCTCTGGGTTTGACATGGCCTTGTATGTTAAGCAGAGATCGCCTCTGAGTAGATGATATGCGACAAAGTATAGCTGGAGTTTTTTAAGGCGGTCAGTGTAGGGCATCTGCTTTAGGCCTGTGATTCTTTTAGTGAGGTATTTCTGAGGCTTTTCCAGTTGTTGCAGATGTCTTGAGAGGTACATACCAAATGGGGCGTTGTATTCTATAATGGGTCTAATGAGGGATGAGTACAGTGGGACAATGACCTCCTTTTTTCTGGATGAAAAGCCCTTCGTGATGAGGTGTGCCACATAGAAGGATTTCCTGACTGTTGTGGCGATGTGGTTATCGAAGGTGAGACCACTGTCCACCTGTGTCCCTAAGTCTCTTATCACACTTTCTGTGTTTAGTGTACTGCCACCTATATGGTAATTCATGGATACATGTTTTTTCCCAAAGGGGATAACAATACATTTCTTGGCATTGAGCTTGAGCCCATGGCTCTGGCACCAAGCATCTGTTTCTGTAAGGCCCTTTTGTAGAGTATCCACATCATTTGGGGATTCAATAATGGCTCCCAGTTTGCAGTCATCTGCAAACTTTGTTAGCCAGAGTCCCTTAGTGTTGACCTGTACTTCAGAGAAGTAGATGTCAAACAAGAGCGGCCCCAGGACTGAACCCTGAGGTACTCCACTTGTCACTTGTCTGGAGCTGGATTTGGAGTTGGCTACTTTTACAGTGTGGGTTCTATCAGTAAGCCATTTAGCAACCCATTGGGTGACATAGGGATTAATGCCCAACTTAGTAAGTTTATCTATGATTCCAGAGTGGGGGATGGTGTCAAAGGCCTTGGCAATGTCTAGATAGGCTGTGTGGACCACCTTACCCTTGTCAATGGCTCTGGAGACTGATTCAAAGAAGTCAATCAGGTTCAGGAGACAAGATCGGCCCTTCACACACCCAAACTGGGTGGGGTCCAGTGTATGAAGGTTGCCAATGTCTTTGTTTATAAGTTCCATGATAATACGCTCCATGGCCTTGCAGATAAGGCTTGTCAGACTGATGGGATGGTAGTTTCCGGGATCCAAGGTTGATCCCCCCTTGTGGATTGGGATAACTGTAGCTCTGCGCCACTCAGTGGGCACGAAACCTGAGGTGAGGCTATGATTAAACATGACACTTAGGTGAGGTGCCAGTTCATATTGTAGTTCATGTAGTACACAGCCGGGATGTCATCTGGTCCCATGGATGCTGTATTCTTGGCTTTAGAGAGTGCATTTTGTACCTGTGTGGCCGTTATTACTGGAATTTGGCAGTCTTCCAGTATTGAGATGGGCCATTTAGGGGGTGAGAGGGGGGTGAAGTTGGCACTGAATCGATCTGCCAGGATATTGGCAATATCCTTCAGATCAGTATATTTAATGCCATTCTGTTTTAGCTCAGAGCAGATCTGAGCATTGCCATTTAGATTCTTGACATAGTTATAGAATGCTTTGTGGTTGTCTTTGGAATCTTTGGCAATTTTATTTTCGTAACTAGCTTTGGAGGATTTTATGAGGCATCTCAGTTTCTTACTGAGGCTAGTAAGGAGTTTTGCATCCTGGAATTTTCCTCTTTTCTGCAAAAGTTTCTTCCTTTTGTTGTAAAGTTTGTTTATGGCAGGGGACCACCAGATTGGCTTCCTTTTTTGGATGAGAGCATTTTGGTTCTATTTGAGATGGCACGATTCATGCATGAGTGGATGTGCTCATACAGTGTCTTAGTGTAGGATTCAGCAGTTGAACTTTCAGTTCACGTCTGCATGGGTGTCATGAAGTTTGTCACTTCTGACTTGAGTAGCATGAAGTTGGCTTTGGAGAAGTTTTTTATGGTGGTTTCTTTACTGGGGGGTGGGGGAGGGATGTGGATGTTAAGGGTGATTAGCTTATGGTCAGACCTGACTAATGAGGAGGTGACCATAGGTATGGAGCATTGATTTCCCATTTTGGTAATGACCAGGTCTAGGATATTGGAGCCCCTGGTGGGACTATGGATTAGTTGATCCAGGGCATTGGAATTTATGAATTCCAAGAACCGTTACGCAAAGGTGTTGGGACATGAGTAGTTTTCCCAGTTAATGGCAGGGTAGTTAAAATCACCCAGTATTAGGGTGTTTGATTCTATCTTAATATTTTCCAGTATGTTTAGAAAGGTGTAGTGAGAATCTTGGGGTATGGTGGGGGATCTGTAGCAAGCTACAATTTGGATTGCAGTCTTACCTAGTGTTAGTTGCACTTGGAGAATTTCAGACACATTGTGTTGGCCAACTAGCCTGGTGGTGTGAATATCCTTGGTGAATATTGACACTCCTCCACCTTTAGTGTTTAGGTCCTGGTTTGGTGGCGAAAAGTGTGGTAAGAGTTGTAGCCTAGTGTTGCAGGGTGCTCTCTGGAGCCTTGAACCAGGTCTCAGTTACTGCACAGATATCAATGTTCTCCATTTTTAGGAGTGCCTCGAGAGTGCATTTTGAGGTTTAGACTTCTAGCATTGAGTAGCATTACCTTCAGATTTTGCATGCTTGTACCTGTTACGGTGGTGGTTTTGTCCTTTGAAGTTTGCCTAAAAAAGGCACTATAGGGGTGGCAAGAGCCTTAGCCAGTAACCTGAATCTCAGGGACGACAGGTGCAGACCATCTCTGGCAAAGCATCGTGGTCTGTCAATCATGTCATCCCAGGCAGACAGATACTGGATCCCCTTTGAATGACACCATAAGCTTAGCCAATTGTTGAAGTCAATCATTTCATCCTTATATTGTGGTATCATTCTGGGCGAAGGCAGGATGCTGCTCAGGGCTAGGGTCATACCTGCCTGGGCCACATGATCCGAGAGCTCTTCCATGTCTCTTTTCATGTAGTCCAGGGAGGTACGTCTCAAGTCATTCACTCCAACATGGACAATGACAGAGTCATATTTGTACTTGTTGTGGAGTGACTTGAGTGCATGCGTTATGTGGCAGATCCTGGCACCTGACAGGCAGCTAACTGTAATTTTCTCCTTATTCAACCTGGTGAGAGGGACATCAGTGTGCCGGACTATAGAGTCACCTATGACTAAAGTGTTAGGTACATTGTCTTGCCTTAGGGGCTGTTGCTGGGTGGCACACTGGTGTTGTGAGCTATGTGACACATTGGTTGTGATTGGTGTTTGTTTGCATTTCAGCTTCAGAGGTCTTTGTTGCTTGGGCAGGTTACAGTTAAGGGCCTCTGCATATGTGGATTTAGTGTTGCTATATGTGGGTGTTGGTGGTGCGGGTTTAGAAGGGCTATGTTTTGCTTGAGGTGTAGTGTGGGTGTTAACCTTCTCCTCTTGACTGTTTAGCACAATCTTGGGTGGAGAGAGCTTTGCTTCCATTTTGGCTATGTAAGTGCATCTCTCACAGGTTGTAGTGTTGGGTGGTAGGAGGAGAGGGTTGTTTGTGTACATGAGGCAATTGCTGCATTGCCCCAGTATGCCCAGATTCACCAGGTGGACAGGAGAAATCACCGGAAGCAGACCCTTGGACATGCCTGGTTTGGGGCTTTTTTGTTTTTCTTTGTAAAGTATAGGAGCTGTTTCCTTAGCAAGGTACTTTGCAATTATAGGCTGTTTAGTGCCTACTATTAATTTCTCCTTGTTAACAAGGAGAGTTTAGTGTTTGTATGAGTTTAAGGCTTCCTAGTGCTTTCCAGCAGGTATTAGAGAAAGTTCTAGTCACAGGGATGCTTAAAGGTAAGATTGAAAAGAATGCACTCTGCAGTGTGCACTAGAGAAGTTAGATGTGAAAGTAGGTAACTTGAGTTTTACCTGTTTAAAAAGTTAAGGTTTAGTGGAGAGTTACTATTTTTAAAACAGCAAGATGGATTGAAAGGGGTGGTCACTTTTGTATTCTAGTACTATGAAATACTGTATGATGGCCAATAAATTTAAATAATTGAAGGGATGGGATTTCAAAAATGATGATTTTGTGATTACTCACATAAGCCAGTGAAAGTAGAGAGAAATGAGATATATGGTCAGATTAACATAAGAGGCGGGCAACTAGAAAGACAGTGGTATTTAACACGACAACTTAAATGGCTAGGAGGGCGGGAAAAAATTCTACCTGACTCAGAACAGAGAGAGCTGTGGTCTCTTTTGAAGTTTTAATATGCTGTTAAAACAGAATGCAAGCAAAACACAAGGTAAAGAAAACAAACTACAGTATTCAAAATATCGAAAGGCAATACAGTAATACAAAAAATAAAAGCAAACTAACCTTTCCTTCACAGCAAAGTGTAGCAGAGTCTGGATGAGCCTTTCTGGTAAAGCTCTGAAATGTTTTAGTTTACTCCTTAAATAGAAATTTTAGTTCCTAGCTCCACCCCCTCTGTTAACATGACCTTCTTGAATATGTCATAAAATATTTAGTGCATTAATATTTCTAAAAAAACAGTATCTGCAAGCCCCCTGATTTGTGAACAAAGCATAGACTTCCATTATAAACATATCCCATATTTGTGAATTTGCTCTGCCATCTTGATTATAGTGATTGTACATATTTCTAGGTCTTAGGAAAAGCAAGTCTTAATAGTTAGGGTGATGGAGACCAAGAAAAAGTTATAAAAATGGACTAAGACCTAAATTAGAATATGCCTTTCCTTTATTTAGTTTGGGTTTTCAA
Source organism: Protopterus annectens (assembly GCF_019279795.1). Taxonomy (NCBI): domain Eukaryota; kingdom Metazoa; phylum Chordata; order Ceratodontiformes; family Protopteridae; genus Protopterus; species Protopterus annectens. Next base: position 1,861,647,084 of record NC_056741.1, read on the forward strand.
AACAATGTCATCAAACTTTAAGTGTGCCTACTTAACACAGAAAGTTGCATCTCTTTTTAAGAAGGTGCAAACATTACTGTATTTGCCTGATAAAAAATAATTGGCCCCTTATTAATGACTAAGTGTTGCCCCATCAACATTTCTTCAGCCATTTACTTTTATCATTAGCTCCATAAGCATTTCACTTCACTTAAGTACCTGTACAGGTCCCAGAATTATGGTATTATCTCTCCTTTTATACTCAAATATACTACCAAGAGAATTAAATGGGCATTTTCAAAAAACTGAGAATACTGTTTCAGACTTTTCCACCACATGCAAGAACTCTTGCAGACAAAAACATTTCAGGAAAGGGCTGCTTTTTTATCTGAAAGATATGCCTTAAGGATAATGGGTCCATCATTTTATTGTCTGACTGACCACACTGGCACAGTATTGTCTTTAATACTGTTGGTTTGTTTCACTTATTACTTGTAGAATGTTGTCCGAATCCATTATTGTGGTCTTAAACACCTTCAGATGCATTAAATACTCTGTGGTCCAGCAGTTAATATACCTGCCTTTAGTACAAACAGCTGTGGGTTCTATTCCCATACCTACAAGATGTATTATTTACACTGAGGTGCAGTAAAAGGCTGGTGCTGCACTACTGAGTGTGTTGTCCTTTGTATGAGATATTAAATGGAGGGCCCATCTGCTTGAGGTGGTGCTAACTCAACTGGATGTAAAATATCTCATGGCCTTTTCACAAACAGAGTAGAGGAAGGTCCCTAATGCTGATCTGTTTGAGTTGATGGCATCTTAGGTGGATTTAAAATATCCCTTGTCACCTGCCAAAAATTGCACTTTTTTATTTGTATACATATATACAATTCATATTTTTACATATTTACAGTATTTATATATTTTAACATCATTCAATATATTAATATTTCCATTTTAAGTATTTTCCCCCACTGTTTTACTCACAACCCAAACCGTATTTTTCCAGTATTGTTGTCAATGTCCATTTCCATTGTATCTGATTTCATTAAGTCTTTCATTTCATATAGTCCATGTTATATAGAATATGATTCTGTGTATGTTCTAAGCTTCATTCCACATACTTCTTTCCACAGTTTTTGAATTCTCTCACATTTTAAAAAAACATGATCTGTAGTTTCCAATTCTTTACATTTATTACATATTCTATCCTGTTTTCTCTTGTATGGCATATTGCCCCCACTGGTAATTTTCCTATGGACAACTTCCACAAAAAAGCATTGTATTCTTTAATTCTTTTATAATTTCTGCATCTTGTCATTATTGCTTTCTTCTTATCTATCTCTAACTCTTTCCATGGATCCACCAAATAAAAGGATATCATAATGTTAACATGCCATTCTTTTCTGTTTTTTTCTATCACATTCCTTTTTTTTAATTTCTACAACTTTTATGTAAACTTCTTTCATTTCTTTATTAATAACACTTTTACTACTTTTTTCATTTTCAGTTCTTCCCAAATTTCAATATATTTACAATACATTACTGTTTCTGTCAAATCTGTATTATTTTTCATTATTCTTTTTAGTAATTTATACATACTTAAAGAGGCTGCATGCACAATTGGATTTATCAACACCAGTCACCCTTGTTCATCTTTAATATACAAAATTCCCCTCTTAACTGGGTTCAGTCTTGAACCCCAAATAAATTAAAAAATTGTCTGCATAATTTATTTTTCATATTTCATTGGTATCATATAAACATTTGCAATAAAAGCTATTTTACCTATTATTATGGTGTTTATTAAATGTGTTTTCTTTTTGTATAAAAACCTATATGTCTTCCAGAATGTGATTATGTCTTTGATTCCTTTAATAAATTTATCCTATAGTTCATGTCTGTACTCTGCCCTTCCAAATACTGTTCCTAAAATATCAGTACTCTTTTCATTATATTCCACACCTCCTATAATACCCTCATACCCAAATCCTTTGCTTTTCTCTTTATTTATGCTTAAACCAATTTTGTTCAATGGTGTATGTGATGATTGGGGAGAGATGGGCGAAGGCTGCCAGCCTAGTCAAATAGAATTTGATATATAATTCTGACATTTATAAATAAATGTAAAAATACAGGCATGTTTCTTGAGTGTAAAAGAACACTGTGAAATATGGAACTGCAAAATATGTGACAACATTGCACTCTACTGGCCCAGTGAAGCATGTTTTGACCCTTTCATGTTAGAATTTAGCTCCAGTGCATCTGGATGAAGGTTTCATGCCCATTGTTTTAAGGCTAAAGTTTATGACCAGAATTTAAATGTGGAATGTGCTTTATTGCTCTGTTTTCTGCTATTATGTATATGTGAAATGCCTTGTATTGTTGTAAGTTTCTGAGCAGGTGTTAGATTGCTAAATAATGCAGTTTGTGGCCTGACAACTCAGACCAGGTGTTAAGATGATGCAATATGAATACTGGGAAAACCTAAGTGTCAAAAATGATGCAATTTGGGAGGGCCTTAGAGACATGTTTGTTAGTAATGCTTAAATACTATTTCTCACAAGAGACTGAGAGCATTTTGATCTTGGATATCTAACTCAGCACTCTGCCTAAGCTCACATGTAAGTTTCTAGCACTGTGATTTCTTGTAGGAATAGTTAAAGCTAGTAAATATTAATTAGGTATTTTTCTTTGAAATCAGACCTGTCCTACTGTATTATTTTAAGTTTCTGTGTGATCTATGAACTCTTAAATATCTCTGTGGTGTAGTAGTTTTGTCTTGTGTTTTAATTATTTATTATTAAATATTTTAAGACCTTCTAGCTGTGGCTGGTTTGGGTAGAGATAAGCTCTATAGTACATTGCATATTTATAGAGGTTATTGTAATAGGCCACTCTAAAGTAAATCATACTACCATTGGATTATAATATTGCACAGTAATAATTGGACACCCTTTTAAGGGCCTTTTAGTAGCTGATATTATTAGCTGGGTGGTGGCAGTAATTACTACCGTATAGTCTGGGTAAAGGGGCACAGCTGGAGAATCTGTATCAGCTTTTCCCAGGAGTGTCTGTAAAGTTGTATAAATACTTATCTCAAAGTGTGTGTGTGCTGTGTCAGCTACTTGGCAGGGACACGAAGCACTGGTTGGACAGAGAGGGTGCTGGAGGTTCTAGCTTTCCTAGCTAGGTTGATACCTGGACCCTATAGCTGTGCCATTGGGGAGTCTTATTGGGGACCTGGTGAGCAAGGGAACAACGAGCCCCAGACTGACCATGATCTCTGTGTGCACTTAAGGGAAATTGTACTTTACAGTGTGTATTAGTTATCATTTTTTCTCTTCTATGAGACAACCTCCCTGGTGTTAGTGGTGAGGATTGAGGTTCCTTGATTGCTGGGCCGGGGCACGGTCATCACAGTGTACTCAATTTTTCATTAATATTTTTCATCCAGAGTTTATTTTTTGCTATTACTACAATATCATCAGCATAAGTATACATTACTGGTACCTGTATCTCCTCCATCATTCTGTATCCTCCCTTACTTGACATTTTACTAATTTCCATTACTACTGTGTTCATGATTATAGCAAAGATCATACAGCTTGCATGATATCCTTGTTTTATACTACACTCTAATTTCAAATCTTCCCTAGTCCAACTGTTTACATTCAGTTGCACATAATTCTTTCCATATATTGATTTAATTACTTGTTGTAATATCTTTTCAATTATGTTATATGCTTGTAAAATTCCACTATAATGCTTTATATTGAATATTGTTATATGCCTTGCTGGCATCACCTATCATGATTTTTGTTTCCACCTTTTTATTCATAATATCAGTTACTTCCCTTATTGTCCACAATAGGTCTTGACTCCCCCTTATTTTTCTCCCAAACAAATTCTGATCATAAAATCTTTCTATTTTACATTGTAGTCTTTTAGTTACTATTCTCATGAAAATTTTATAATCTGTGTTATTCAGTGTAATTGGTGTCCATTTTTTTATTTCATCTTTATCTGCTTTCTTTAATATAAAATTTATCACACCTATGCAAATTTCTTTATACTTAATTCCTCTTCTAGCCACTCATTCATTAATTCTATAAACACCATTTTTGCCAGTCATACATTTCTGTATGCATAGTATATTCAATTCTGTCCAAACCTGTAGTTGAATTAATGCTAATATCTTTCAAGATCTCATTAAACTCATTTATATTTATTTTTCTCTCTAAATATTTATCGTCCTTATTTAATTTTCACCATTTTAAAATTGTTCTATGTTAACTTCTTTTTACTATATAAATCTAATACATATTCTTTAATTATTTCATATATTTCTCCTTGTTTTTTAACTTGTTTCCCTTCTTTATTTTTCAGTTCTCTTACTATCTTTCCTTGTTTTACTATCTTAAATAAGTATGGTGCTACTTCTTGTTTTCCTTGTAAGCAATATTTTTGAGTATATAACAATTTATTAACATTATCCTGATTTCTTCTATATAATTTTTCTTTGTTATAAAACATTTTTTCTTCTCTATCAAGTCTTTAAATATTTTGACTTAATATTTTGTATTTCATTTTTTCCTTTTCTTTTCTATATTTCTTTGTTAAATTTAATCTACCATATTTCCAATTTTTATAAAAAAATATTTCATACTATGTTGTTGCCATAATTCTATAATTTATTTTCTTTTTCCTGAAGCAAACTCTTTTTCATTTACTCATTTTATACCTTTTCCTATTTAATATATTCCTCATTTTTATGAATTATTATCCAAATTGCCACATTATTAGAGACCATGTTATATTTAATTCCTTTTTGTGTAATTTTAGGCCTTCTGATATAAAAAATAAACAATTACTGTCTTAATTTATTTCATTTCTTTTGTAAGTCCAGTGTTTATTTCTCCATGTTTTTAATTTTCCACTTTTCATAATTTCAATAACCATTTTAACATCATAACTATTCTTTTTATTTCTCAAATTACAATTAAAGTCACTGGTCATTATTATGTCCATGTTAACACAGACACAATTAGGTATACTTTTAAACATTGTTTCTCCTTTTTTGTCACATATTTTTGTCACATATGCTATAAGGCTATTAGTCTATATACATATTTTCCATCTTATATCTACTACTGTTATTTGGTCCAGTTTTACTATTGTAAAATGTAACATTTTATATTTTCTTAGCATAGTATATATATATATATATATATATATATATATATATATATATATATATATATGTGTGTGTGTGTGTGTGTGTGTGTGTATACATACCTGAACATGTTTCTTTGCCTGTATTCTAAATAGCAGTGTCATTCTAAAGTTTTTCTGTTTGTACCCTTTCTTTTTCTGTTAGCATTCCAATGTCTTGCAACACTATTACTTGAGCATCTACCACACACCATTGTAAAATACTAATTCTTCTCTTAATATTTTTCATACTGTTTACATTCAAAGCTAATATTTTCAGCTTTATAGAACAGTTATTAGAATAATCTTCTTATCCCTTACCTTTCTTATTCTCTCTTACCATTATATTTAAAAATATATATTTTTCTTTCATTAACTGTCTTTCCTATTGAACTTTTCTTGCCATTTATTATATGCCACTCTGACTCTTGTTTACTCATTTCATATGTTTCTCTTTCTTTTTCTTTCTCTTTGTCTTTCCCTTTAAATTTAAATACAGTTTCTATGTTTTTCTTGTTGTGTTGTGGGTTCTTGTATAGCATTCTTTTCTAACTCCTTTTTCTTGTATAATTTTATTTTCATTTCCATTTTTATATCTCACATTCTAACCATGAATGTCCAGTATTACCACATTTCTTACATTTCACTTCACATTTCATTGCATTATGACCTGCCTGAAACATAAATAACATCTTTTTGTCACATTCATTAATTAAATTATCACCTTTTCCACAAAAATAACAAATATTTGTTTGTCCTCTGTACCTCACAAAACCTCTATTGTCATGCACATTAATACTACTAGGTATGTGTATTACATTGTCATTTCCACTTCTAAAATTATTGCACATTCCCAACCCCCCAGTCCATAATCCTCATTTATCATAGATTTCACCACTTCTTTACATATTGTCAACTATTGTCTTAGTTATTTTGCTCCCACTTCAGTTCTAAACTGAATGACGATTTTTTTTTTTTTTTTTTGCCGAAAAAGACTTGCACAACATATTCTGACCATGGAAAGTCTGCTTTATTTTTCATAGGCCCTCAAAAAGTTTTCCATAGCCTGGCCAGTTTTAAAAAAATAAGTCACAAAAAGTTTCATAGTTAATTAAAATGAAAGCTCTTTTCTCTTCAGCTTTTACTCCTGGAGGTGCAATAACATTATCCCATACCTCATATCTGTCCAGGCCTTTTTCTTTTTAACTGCTCACCCAAACAACTTATTTTTTCTTTACTTCCTTCATCTCTGTCTTCTCCTTAGCTTATTCATCCACCATTTGTGCATAGGGCTTTTTTTCTGGAGCTTTCTCTGGCTCTTTTTCCTTCTCTTTTTCTCCCTCTTCTATTTTTTTACATAATGTCACTCTAGGATATAGGAGTTCCACTTTCTGGCTCACTCTGGTTAACTAGCTCCTCCAGATACTCATCCAGAAACCCTCCCAAATGGAGGGTTGAAATAACACATTTTTCTGCCACTTCTGCAATTTCAAACAGGGTTTTCTGGAAATTTTCTTCTGAATCCATCCTCAGCACTGCATTTAGCTCCATCTCCTTCCTGATCTACTCACAATCAGCAGGCAACATTGTCTCTACTCCCACATCACCTGAAAACATTTCTGGTAGTGATTCTACCATTTGTTTTCTTCATTTTCAATACATTTAACTTCCAAATTGCCTTGGCTGTCAGCAGCCATGTTTCACCCTGTTTTTCCTGTTTGCCTCCATGCCTGGACAGGAAGTCAGGATGTGCAACACCCAATCTATTCCCCCTACTACAAAACATAGGGAAGTTCCCTGATGCACTGGCTAAATTTCCCCTAGTAGTATAAATTCCACTAGTCTAGTGAGACTAACCTGCTCAACAAAGGTTAAATTAGGAATTCCAGGATGGCTGCACATTGAGTAAAAACTTTACTCTAGCCCTGTCAATATGAAAACTGAAACTCAACAGAAAAGGACAGTAGACTTTTGTGTTTATGGGTAAATTTCAGTAATTGGCTAGTAAGCCTACTGCCTGGATGCCAGGAAGGAAGAAATACAAAGCACCTGGAAAAAAATCAGCTACAAAAAGTGAGGAAGAAACACTGACTGGGGAAAGTTCTGCAGCAGATTAGTAAAAAGCAATGCAAACTGCAGGCATGACTTCTACTAACCTACAGGAAGATATAAGACAACTGCACACAAACCTGGTTAAAATAAACAAAACACTGATTAAGTATGTGATGCCCCTTCATTGCCCCAGTAATCAAAGAGCCTCAATCCTCACCACTGGCAGCAGTGAGGGATGTAAACAATGGGGCGATGACAAGTACACACACATAATAAAGTACAATTTCCCTTAAGAGCACACAGAGATCACAGTTAGTCTGGGGCTGGTTTCTCCCTCTTTCTTCAGATCCCCAATAAGACTCTTCACTGGCACAGCTATATGGTTGAGATCTCAGCCAAGTGGCCAAGCCAAAGCTTCCAGCACCCTCTTTGTCCAGCCAGTGCTTCATGTCCCTGCCCAAGTAGCTGACACACACTTTGAGATTTGATTTATATACAAACACACATACATACATACACACTCACACACACACACACACACACACACACACACACACACACACACACACACACACACACACACACACACACACACACACACACATCTGGGAAAGGCTGGCACAGGTTTACTAGCTATGCCCCCTTCTGCCCAGACTATGAGGAAGTTATCACTGCCACAACCAGCTCTTTATCAGCTACACTAAGGCCCTTAGAAAGGGTGACCAATCCTACTGTGTAATGTTACTATTAATCCAAATTGTAGTTTTTGACCAAACAAGGCTGTTGGAGTGGCTTGTACAGTATCACCAAATACATATGCAAGTACCCTAAGAGCTTAACTATCTCTAAATAAACCAGTCACAATTAAAGGTTTTAAATATATTTAATAATAAATAAGAAAAGAACAAGACAATACTCATTACACAGACACAGTTAATTCAGAGTAAAAAATCACAGGACATATTTTTAAAACAGCATTGCAGGACAGCTTCAAATAAATGCAAAAACATCTAAACTAATCTTTACTATATTCCTATCTGTATCTAAGAGATACTATACCCTAAGTCTTACTTACAGACAACACGCAGGCAGAAGTGCTGAATGGATGTTTCTAGGTCCAAGACAAGATACAAAATGCACTGTCTCTCTCTGAGAGAGTTCTTAAATTAATATCACACATTACTGCTGGGTTAGCCTGGATGACATCACTTTTTGTCACCTACTTTCAGTTTCCAGGCTAAATAGAAACTTATAGAATTTTAACATCTCTGTGTGAGAAATGCATATCTCTCAGAAATTTGCAGAACTTGGAAGTTGTAAAACAATAACATGCTTTTACATTTGAAACCTAGTATTTATTTCTGTTTCAAGGCAATACAAAAACTTTTAGCTCTAGACATTGTGTCTGCTTGCTGCATTGAAACTGAGAGATAACACAATCATAAAACACTTTAATTTCAACGTATTTTCTTGAAGTTTTCCAAGTTAACTCTGTATGTTCCAGCTTCTACTATTAAAACATACATTTGCACAGGTATATAGTTTATACACATTTTTATTCTGTTCCAGTAAGGTACACTGTGGACACATCCTTGAAGCTCAGCACTGTATAAACCCTGTTCAACACACACTTCTGCACCAGTAGTTTAATATGCACATAACATATATTATCTTATATTTGTAAGACAAGCATATGAATCATATTAATATTCACAAATGACATATAATTATTTACACAATTCCAGATAGCTGGGCTGGTAGTGTCACAGAGTATATCAACACAAACAGTAAAAGACTGGAAAATGGAAAAAGCTTTAAACAGATACTCAGATGAGGTGATAAAGCTTCCATAATCAGAGTTAGAAATGAAGAAAAGGCTGACTGAATATGAGACTGCTCAGGAAGAGATGTTTAAAAAATAATAGAATTAGAGGATAGAGCAACTAAAGAAAACCTGAGATTTTCAGTTATAGCAGAGAAGTTGGAAGAAACAGACTGCAATGATTTTATGGTAGCACAAATAAGCAACTGGACTGGTATTTCATAACAGGAGTTGTTAGTTGAAAGGGCACATCATGTGTATGCACCAAACCTGGCTATGAGAAAGCAACCTAGACCTTTAATAGTAAATATGCAATCCTACCAGCAGAAGGAGTTTAGTCTGACAAAAGTGTGGCAGAAGGAGAAAATACTAAAAGTGGGAGACAGCAGACTGTTTATGGAGAATGATTACTCATTGTACACCGGGCAGAAGAGAAGTAGATGCATTCCACTATTCAGGGAATGTTGAGATGCAGGTGTGAGATTCAAACTGCTGTATCCAGCTGTCTTCAAGGTATTCTTCCCTGGAGAGAAAAAAATCATTTTTTGATGAAGTACATGCTAAGGAGGAAATACAAAAGTCTGAAAAACAAAAGGTGAGCTGTGAAACATAAGGAGATTCTGCTTCTTGTTCTTCTAGGAATAAAGACAATATAGACACTGTACGTGTGAAACTTTTTCCAATGTTTCAAAGGAAAATGTTGGAGAGAAGGAAGGGAGCACGAGAGATGACTAGAAGAATTGAGAGTATGTTACAAATGAAGCAGATACATGATTTGGCAGAGATGAACAGTAATAAAATCAGTAACAGTGTGGGATTGTAATGCAATAATTCTATTTATACAATATGACAGAACAAGAAAATCTAGAAATATTGGCCTTTTTCAGAATTTGTTGGACTTGTGGGGGACTCAAGTTTATGTCCTATGTCATGTCATTAATGTTTGGAAAAATGCTTTGGATAAGGGAGGAGAGGGGAGAAAGTTAACTGTAAGTAAAGAAAACATTTTTTTCTTAATAATACTATTTTTGTGGTGTATGTTTTTCTTTGAATGCTATAAAGTACAATTTTCTCAGTTATTTTTAAGTGCAATGGCGATTGCAAATGGGTGCTGCTGTTCTTTTTTTCCTTTCTTTCTCCCTTCTTTCTTTCTTTTTGTTCAGTTTTAAGGAATGTAGGCACAGCAATGAAAAAAGCCTGGTTAAATGAGCATGACAAAAAGAAAATGTGCTTTTTCACATTCTTGAATGGGGAAATGACTGGATTAAGGAGCTTTGATTTAGTAACATGCTTTAAGAGAAAGCAAGTAAATGAAAAAGAATATTGAATATTATGAGGCTTTTTTCTAGGAAATGAATATCTGTTTAGTATCAACTCTGTATCTGGCCCTCATGTCTCCATGGAAACAATCTGATAAAGAGAAATTAACTGTGTGGTTCTCATATCTCCATGGTGGCAATCTGATAAAGAGAAATTGGTTGCTGTCTGGTAGAGAGTGATTGGCTGGGGGAAAAAGAAAAGAGAAACTGGCTAGCAGATAATGTTCTCTGAAAGCATTCAGTGGTTTTCCCAGCTGGGAGAGCTATAAAGATAAAACAAAAACAGTTAGCACTTAGTAGAAGCACAGGCTGCACCATGTGTCTTAACATGAATAACCTTTCTTTTCTGTGAACTGAAGTCTCTGAGTGTAGCTGTCAGTTTGGGAATTTGTTCCTATTAGAAAGGTAAAACTTCAATATTTGAAGATATACACAGTTTTGTGTGATAGTATTAAATTAATAGGTTTTAGTTGGCATTGGGGGAATTGCATGCTTTTTTGTTTGAGGGCTTTTAATAAAACAAAAAAAGTTTTGTAAAATATGACATAGGCTCAAATGGATATATTAAGAAACAACTGTATAAAAGTTCAACCTGCCAAACAGTGTATGCATTTAACACAAAAGCTGGAACTGAACATTTAACTAAAAGGTATTGTACATACAAGATGGGAATAATAACTTTTCAGTACAACAATGCTTTATGTAATGTCTTTAAATGTCAATGGTCTCACAGATAAATACAAAAAGAAAGAGTAGTGAACTATATTAAAAATGTAGAGTGCAAATAGCTATGTTACAGGAGACACACTTGGAAAGAACTGAACATGTGACTTTAATAAAGAAAGGTTTGCAGGATGGTTATTCAGTTGAATATTTGAGACAAAGGAAAAGAGGAGTATTGATATTAATTGCAAGATGAGTTCCAATAGTGATACAGGAGGATAAAAAAGATAATAATGGCAGATGTGTAGTGCTAAGGGGCTACTGGCAAGGGATGTGGACTACACCGTCATGTATTTATATTCAACCTAAAACTGCTATAATGGAGATTAACAAAATTCTGTGAGAAATAATCAGCTTTCAGCAAGGAATATTGCTTATAGATGGTGATTGGAATTTGATTTTCAGCAGTGAAGATGTTTCTGGAGGGACCAGAAGGGAAAATATAGCAAAGGAGTGTAGATTTTTGAAGAAATTTATGAAAATATTTGGCAAGGAAGATGTGAATTCAGTAATAGGAGTGTGGAGTGAATTTACATATTATTCTCCAAGATATAAAAACCGGACTAGGATAGACAGAATTTACATTTCACAGGAACATATGCATTTAACTGAAGGTCTTGATATGCATATTTTAGATCATGTGCCAATAATAACTAAAATAAAAACACAGGGTAATGAAATTAAAATGAAACACTGGTGTTTTTCCCCTATCTGTTGAAAAGAGAGGAATTTAAGGAATGGGTAGCGGAGATTATTCAGGACCTGTTTGAGAGGATAGAAATTACTTCTGAAAATATAGCTAGGGAGTGGGATACAATTTAGGTGGAGTTTAAAAATATGGTGGAAATAAAAGAAAGGACGCTATGGTTAAGAAGTAACAAGAATTATTTAGAAGGACTGACACATGTTAAAGTATTGCAGAATAGAGGGAATCTCACAGAATAAGAAGAGGATCAAGTGCAGAATGCTAAGCAGAAAATAAGGGATTACCACAATAATATACACGAGTTTAGAAAGACTGCTATTAAGAAACTGTTTTTTTGATAATAACACTACAGCACAAAAATTTTTAGTACAATGCCTCAGGCAATAGAAAGTCGAAAGGGCTGGTTGGTGCCAAGTTTAGAGAGAGTATAACAAGAAAGGTAACAAGAGATCCTGCAGAGGTATTAGAAATATTTTAGAAATCCTATGAAAGGCTGTATAAAGCAGAGAAATATGGAAATCAAAAAAGATACAAATGGAAATGTTTATAGAAGAATTAAATATGCCAAGGTTAGAGGTAGATAAAGCTCAATTACTAATGGTTAGAATAGGAGGAGACGAGATATAAATTGTGATGTATAACCAATCTACAGGAAAGTCCCCAGGAATAGATGGTATTCCTGTGAAAGTTTGGAAGCTAGGAGGGAAAAATGATAAAAGATCTAGAAGGTTTTATTTAACGGTATTTTAAGAGGAGGGGAAGTATCAATATCCTTGAAGAAAGCAGTAGTAGCTGTAATATCTAAAGAGAGTAAAGATCCATCAGATCCAGCTTCATACAGGCCCATTTCAATAGTAATCCATGATTATAAAGTGTTCATGTCTATAATCGCTAAAAGAATGGCAAAAGTAATGCCAAAATTGATAGATATGGATCAGTGTAGTTTTGTTGAGGGAAAGCAAACATTTGACAACATTATCAGAATACTGATGATCCAGAGGAAAGCAGAATGTAAGAAAATGCCATTGTTGTTGGTGGGTCTTGATGAGGAGAAAGCTTTTGACAGACTAAGCTGGGACTTTATGAGCAGGGCAATGGAAACATTTTCATTCCCTGATAAAATTATAAGGTTGACTAGGAGGATATACAAAGGATCAGAGGTGAAAATTAAAGTGAGTAGGGTCCTTTCTGATAATTTCTGCTTGACTAGAGGAACCAGACAGGGGTGTCCTCTTTACCCTTTTTTAGCTGTATTACATTTAGAACCATTGGCAAAGAAAGTAAGTGACTGTGAAATTCAATGATTTAATTGGTATGATAGTCAAGAAACTCTTGTTCTATTTGCAGATGATATTATTTTATACCTGACAAAACCAGAAAGAGATATTACAGTTTTGTGGAATATTTTGAGACAGTTTCAAATATTTTTGGGATACAAAATTAATGAAACTAAAACAAAGGCAATAATGGTAGATTATGTACCCACACACGAACTGGTTCAGCAATATCAATAGTTATGGGGACATGATAAAATGATGTATTTAGGAGTATGGATTAAAATGATTCTGGTGTGGCAGTAAGGATATGTGGGAAGAGACTAAACAAAAGATAATACAAAAACTGAGAAAATGGAAGCTTTGTTATGTGGATGTGGATAGAAAGATAAAAGCAGTTAAAATGTTTTAGTCTCTTTTTTCTTATACACAGGTCAGGCATATTTTTATCAACCAGAAAAAAAGTTGTGGATAACAATTAATAAACAGATGAAGGACTTTATCTGGAAGGGGAAGATGGCAAGAGTCAAGTGGGTAAGCTGATTCTTCCAGTAGAACAGGATGGACTGGGATTACCCAATTTGAAGGGGTATTTCAGAGCTACACAGCACAAGCAGAAAAGTATAAATCAAAGTGGAAAGGGATGATGATGAAACAGGGGAGAAGCTTAAGAAACAAGGAGAGACTGGGATTTTGGATGCAAGCCTTTAAGGAGAACAATAATAATCATACAGAATATTATATCCATGAAAAAAAATAAATTATCCTAAGAACTAAGCCAACACGGGAATGGAGAAAAGAGATTCTGCTGATAGGGATGACTACAATTGGGGATACAGACAATAGGCAAGATGGGGCTGGAATTTATTGGAGAAAACTGGCAAAGGAACCAAGGTATTGGGAGCAAATAACTAGCGAGGGAAAGATGATAGAATGGGAAGAAGCCAAGAATTTATTTGGACTGCAGTTTACAGAGTGCCTTCTTTGTCAAGGATTGATATCAGAGTATAGGCAAAGAGAAAGAAATGGGGGGGGGGTCCTAAACAAAGGACGAGCACTGGTAAAGTTTTTAATAGAATCTAGAACAGAAGCTGCTATTAAAAAAGGAATAATTAGTAAAGCATATAAAATATTGCATGATAACTAAAAGAATCAACAAAGGAGGTTAGAAAAGACTGGGAAGAAAGACTGGATAACCAATTCACAAAGAAACAATGGGAGGATATATGTATGTCTCCCAAATATGCAACAAAATCTAGAAGATTTAGAACTTTTGCTTGGAAATGTTTACATAAATATTTTTATACCCCAAGTAGACTCCAGAGGGTTTTTCCTCAGGTAGACAGCAAATGTTGGAGGTATGAGAGGGAAGAAAGAGGTAACTGGGAACATATTTTCTGGCAGTGCATTCAGTTGGGAGATGTTAAGTATTCCCTGCGGGATGGTTTGTGATGTAAAATGCTTGCAACAAGGATTGTGTCTGTGTGGTTTGTTTTCATTTATATGTCATAAGTGGTGGTTTAATAAAGATGTTTTTTGTTTAAAAAAAAGGTAGGAATTGAATATTTTATGTATGTTGCTCAGGTTATATGATATATAGCAATATGTATTGAGTATAATGTTTGTAAATGTGAAAAGTTTGATTACTTTTATACAAATGTAAATTTGCCTACGTCATGAATGATAATAATTCAATAAAGTTGTTTAGAAAAAACACAGGTTAAATTAAATAATTTTATTGTCAAACCTGTAGCAATCTTGATTATCGATCTGATTATTTCACTCGTATGATAGTGAATTACATTGCTTGCTTTGCCATTTGGATCAGATGGTGGCTGGAAAGGCTCTTCCAACAACTCCACTTTAACAAGTGAAACTGTTAACAAGTGAAACTGACAAACAAATAAAGGTATTATATTTTGGTGACAAATAAATAATACTATGACAGATAAGATTAGTATGTCTTTCTGGTAATACAGAAAAGTTCCCACAAGTGACTAGTTGCATGTAAATTACTTTTGTTGGCATATTAACAAGTTTATTACCAATGAATTCTACTTCATTTTTGTGTAAGGTAATTGAATATTATTCACTGTAACATGCATTACTAACTAAACGTTATGTGAATTCATATGAACTGGCATGCTGCATATCCACGTCCCATTTATCTCACACATTTTGCTGTAAACTGAGGTGACATGATAGCAGTTTCAAAGAAATATACCCTGGATAAGTTTTCACTGCACTCACATAATTATATAATTATATGTAGTAATAAAAGCCTTGGAAGTAAAAATGACATGTTATAGAGCTCCACTTCATACCATAGTGAAATAAGCAAGAATAAATTAAGGATTATGCTTTAATGTGAAAACATTCACATAAAAAATTATACTTATTTATGTATTTATATATATTTATGTACTTATATATTTATTTATTTTTTGATTGCATTAACTAGGTGAGTGAGTTGGTCTAAAGACCCCTTTCAGTCACATCCCAGCCTTAAAGGCTAATACAAATAAATATAGAAGTTAAAAATGGAAGTATGTGACTACCAGAGGTCAATACAAATACACATGCAAGTTAAAAAGAGAAACAAAAAACAAGTAATCTCCGTGGTATCCCCGAAGTCTCAAAACAACCCACTAAAGTGTAGTGGGTCTAAAAACAAAACAGTGTAAGAAACTTCTCTGTGTGGAAGATTTTCAGTCCATATATTTCTAGTTAATCACTGTATATTAATCAGATCAGACAATAGTAGTAGAAGTAGCGAAATTAAACTCGTCAAGTCAAAAAGTAATAATAGAAAATATATAATTCTACAGCATTACTAAGTATTCAAAAGTAATCCAAGCAAGGCAGGCAGTCTGTTTCCAGTCGAAAATCCTTTATTAAGTACACAGACAAGAGATCCAAGTAAAACAAAAATAGAGTAATAATTTCCTCACAAGCTTTCTAAATATATATATATATATATATATATATATATGCTTTTTATCAGGTGTGCTGTGAAACAAAGTGTTATTGGTACACATGTTAAATTCACATCCCTTCCCCCATCAGTGTGACATTCGAGCTGGTCCTGCCCTACCTAGTAGCTGTCATAATAATATATAGCCCTAATGTACTTTAATGGTACATCTTATTTAACCAAATTATTAAGTCTGTGATTTTATACAAGGCAATATACTACATGGCTGGAAATATATCAACCTTAGTTCATTTTGCGATCAAAAATTATATATAAATATATACATACACATTTTGCATGTAAAAATCAGTTTCTATTTTCATAACCTATTGTTAACAAAGATCACTTTCGTCCTTCTAGACTTCTTCAGGTCTGTGTACAAGAACCCTAACAACCTATATAATTGTATAATTAGTTAGTATTGTTATTATCATAATTTTGAATAAAGTAGAAAAAAGAGAGCCAGAAAAAAGTAAAAAAATATATGTATGATGATGGAAACAAAATATACACTTAAATTTCAAATGATTTAAAATGGTATTTAAAACCAATTTGTAGAAAAAAATAAAATAAAATACACTTAGTCATGTAAACAATGTGGCAATTTTCTAAGTTCCAGTGCACTTTTAATTGAACAGTAGTAGTTTAGTCCAGGCTTTCTAAAAGAGTTCAGCTTTAATTGCTACATGAGTTCCTGTTTCTCCAGAATATTCGGGATGTCTCCTTCAAGATCGCCCATGTCTATGCGATCCAGGATCTGGAACTTAAAACCTAAGTGTCTTTTATGAAGAGAAAGGTGTTTGGCTTGTGCATTATTTTTACATCCAGAGCGGATTTCTGACAGATGACATGAAATCCTTCGCATGAGTTTATTTACAGTCTTGCCCACATAGAATGCATCACATTCATTGCACTGTGCCCTGTAAATTACTTTTTTAGTGTTACAGTCACCCCCTGCACTGGTTTTAATGATCTTCTTTAAATAAGGGCAATAAAAACTATCACCTTGCTGTATAAATATACAAAATGTACAATTAGTTTTACATCTTTTAGTGCTTTTCTCACATGGTCTAGGTTTAAATTCAACAAAACTTCTAATATTCCTGGCCTTCCTATAAACAAATGATGGGGCTTCACCTAAGATGTTAATCAGAAAAGGGTTTCCTGTGACAATGTCCCAGTTTTCTTCAATAATATTTTTGATACTGTGATAATCCAAAGTGTATGTCAGGATGCAGCTATTTTTGCATTTGTTATTCTCTGTGGGATTACTTAACATTTTTCTACTGGGGAGGTTGAGTGAAGGTGCTTCAGTCCTTTTCAGTTCTATAATAGGTTCCAGGATGTTCTTTAACATCTGACTTTCATAGCCTCTCACTAGAAAATCATTCTTTAAGTTGTTCAGGTTTCTCAAAATTGGTTCCATCTCTGTGGTGATTCGAACTAATCTATAGCCTTGGGATTTCACTACATTATACTTGGTTTTTGTAGGATGTAGACTTTTACTGTGGAGTAATAATTTAACCCTCGTTGGTTTTCTGAATAGATCAGTGGTGATTCTGTTATTGTTGATGTCCTTGGAAATCTGCATATCTAAGAAAGTGGTTGAAGTACAGCTATGGGAAGAGGTAAACTTCAGGAAGGAGGTTGTTTGATTGAGGTAAGTGATAAAATCTCCAAGCTGCAAGGTGTCACCTTCCCACACAATAAAGACATCGTCAATAAAATGTAAATAGCATGTGATATGCTGCATGTAGTCTGTGTTGTTTAACACAAAGTCCTCCCCTCATTTGCCCAGGGCTATGTTAGCTATGCTGGGAGCTATGGCAGCCCCCATTGCTATACCTGTTTTTTGTTTGTAGTGTTTGCCATTGAAAGTAAAGAAACTGAAGTCCAGTACAAGATTAATGAGCTTGCTTAACTTTTGCAGTTGTGCCTGTGTACCCTGATTATGTTTCTTAAAAGAATCCATAGCAGCTGTTATACAGTAATTGTGAGGGAGCACTGTGTACAAGGATTCCACATCAATAGTTACCAAAATACTGTCAGCTTCCACTGTAATGTTTTTTATTTTCTTCAGAAAATCCATTGAATCTCTTATGTATGACTTAATTCTTTTCTGCTAGAGGTTTCAGCAAGTAATCAAGGTAAATGGCTGTGGCTTCAGTAAGGGAACCTCCACTTGCTACCACCGGTCTATAAGGTGGGTCTTCTCTGTTCTTGTGTGGCTTTGGTATTCCAAAAAAGTAAGGTAAACGTGGGCATGGGCTCCATAAATAGTTATAAAGATTTTCAGTGATAAGTTTTTCTTCCCATAATGTGGTGAGATTAATGTTCCATAAATCATATGCTCTTTTTATGTCATCCATGGTAAATAACTCATAAAATCTGTTATCCTCTAGCATGTTCTCTATCTTTTGGTTGTAGCTAGTAGTATCAGTCACAAGTATACCTCCTCCCTTGTCTGCCTTCATTACATGCCTGGATTTATCATTGCCTAGCTCAAGCAATGCTTTTCTTTCTCCCTGTGTTAAGTTATAAAGTTTTTTCATTGGAGGGTTTTTAAGCAGTTTCCTGATATCCATCTCACATTTCACTTCGAAAGCAGCTAGTGTTTGATGTAGTGGTGGACAATAGCTGCTAGGCCTTTTTATAGTTTCATCAATAGGCTTATTTTCATTGTCATTACTTTTGCCATGAAACTGTACCCTTAAGTTGAGCTTCCTCACAAACATTTTAAGGTCTATCAGTACTTGAGCAACCTCACTGCTGCAGCTTGGTACAAAAGTAAGTCCTTTGGACAACACACTTTTTTCCTCTTCAGTCAGTGCTTTAACAGAGTGGTTCCAGATAAGTGGAGCACCTGTTATTGTGGTACCTGTTGTTGTTGTTATTGTACCTGTTATTGTGGCTATTTTCTCTGTCTGAGTCTGGGACCTGGGTTGTAGTCGGGGTTCCAGTCGGGATTGCCAGGTATTGTATTTCCCTCACCCCTGTCCACTGTTTTGTTCTCCTGTCTCCCTGGGAGTTTGTGGATAGAGTATAAGACCTCTGGAATTCCTCCTCTGTTTTCTGGAATCTCGGTGGGTTGTAGTAGTATTCCTTGCTGTAGCTGTGGTATGGGGGGACCTGGTAAGAGGGACAAGCTCTGGGGCTCTGGTGGTGGTCGTCGTTCTTGTTCTGGTACTGGTGCTGGCTTTGGTATTGGTGTGGTGGTTGATGTCTGTGCTGTCAATATTGGTCTTCCTGAAGAAACTGGTCTCTGTGATGGTGTTGCTGCTCCTGGTAGCTGGATTGTCTGTGGTCCCGGTTGTCCTGGTAGTCCTGTAATTCGTCCTGTAGAACTCTCTGTCGGTTCTGGTTGCCGCTGTGGCTTATGTTCCTGTCCTGATCCTTCTGTGATGTCAAAGGCTTCTGTGGAGTGTTGGTAGCCAGAGGGGATTGGGATTGTGGGGAATGAGATGTTGGAGGGACAGTCTCCTGGTGGTCCTGTATTGTGCCCCTGTCTGGTTTCATGCGAGGATCTCCCCTGGGAAAATCCCGTTGAGGTCTGCTGGCATGGTTATATTTTCCCTTATATCCCCTGTAATAACTACAACCTTGTCTGTTGTTGGTTCTCCTGTTGTTGTTGATATTATTATTGTATCTCCTAGTAAGTCTCCCAGGATCATCTTTGTCGAGTTGATCTTGTTTCATTTTATTAATCTTTCTTTCTTTAATGGACTGCTCATATCCTTTCACTCTTTTTTTAATTAGCTCAAATTTAGCATCTAGGTTATTGTGGTTCTCATTTTCCAATGTTGTTTTTAAAGATGTGATGTCAGCCTTTGTAGCTTCCTGCACACTAAGGTTGTTCCTTACTAGCAGACAAATAAGTTTGTAACTGGCGTCCTCTAAAATATCTTCCCATTCCTTAGAAAGTGAATCATCCATATTTTTCCACATTGGTCTTTTGTTCAATCTAAGTCCCCGGGGTAGTCTCTTCTTATCTATGCTTTGTTGTAAATAAATGTGTTCCCAGTAGAGACCCTGCATGCATTTCAGTTGCTTTTCTAGTTTAGAAAAAATCTCTGAATTCATATTTTCTAGGCCCATTCTTCCCTGTCCATTTTCTGTATCTGTTTGTATCTGATCTGCTTCTGTATCATTCCAGATAGGTGCAGTTAGTAAATCTTTTAGCCTGTCATTATCCATGTCTTAAAATGCTGGACTTCCACACCGATTCAGGGATCCTTTAACGGAACAAAAACCTTGGTCTCAAAAACCAAAGTACCAACAAAAAACAAGTAATCTCCATGGTATCCCCGAAGTCTCAAAACAACCCACTAAAGTGTAGTGGGTCTAAAAACAAAACAGTGTAAGAAACTAACTTCTCTGTGTGGAAGATTTTCAGTCCATATATTTCTAGTTAATCACTGTATATTAATCAGATCAGACAATAGTAGTAGAAGTAGCGAACGTAAACTCGTCAAGTCAAAAAGTAATAATAGAAAATATATAATTCTACAGCATTACTAAGTATTCAAAAGTAATCCAAGCAAAGCAGGCAGTCTGTTTCCAGTCAAAAATCCTTTATTAAGTACACAGACAAGCGATCCAAGTAAAACAAAAATAGAGTAATAATTTCCTCACAAGCTTTCTAAATATATATATGTTTTTTATCAGGCATGGGAGTGGTTTATTGTGCTGTGAAACAAAGTGTTATTGGTACACATGTTAAATTCACATCCCTTCCCCCATCAGTGTGACATTCGAGCTGGTCCTGCCCTACCTAGTAGCTGTCATAATAATATATAGCCCTAATGTACTTTAATGGTACATCTTATTTAACCAAATTATTAAGTCTGTGATTTTATACAAGGCAATATACTACATGGCTGGAAATATATCAACCTTAGTACATTTTACATCAAAATTATATATAAATATATACATATACATTTTGCATGTAAAAATCAGTTTCTATTTTCATAACCTATTGTTAACAAAGATCGCTTTCGTCCTTCTAGACTTCTTCAGGTCTGTGTACAAGAACCCTAAAAACCTATATAATTGTATAATTAGTTAGTATTGTTATTACCATCATTTTGAATAAAGTGGAAAAAAGAGAACCAGAAAAAGTAAAAAAAATATATGTATGATGATGGAAACAAAATATACACTTAAATTTCAAATGATTTAAAATGGTATTTAAAACCAATTTGTAGAAAAAAATAAAATAAAATACACTTAGTCATGTAAACAATGTGGCAATTTCTTAAGTTTCAGTGCACTTTTAATTGAACAGTAGTAGTTTAGTCCAGGCTTTCTAAAAGAGTTCAGCTTTAATTGCCACATGAGTTCCTGTTTCTCCAGAATATTCAGGATGTCTCCTTCAAGATCGCCCATGTCTATGCGATCCAGGATCTGGAACTTAAAACCTGTGTGTCTTTTATGAAGAGAAAGGTGTTTGGCTAGTGCATTATTTTTACATCCAGAGCAGATTTCTGACAGATGACATGAAATCCTTCGCTTGAGTTTATTTACAGTCTTGCCCACATAGAATGCATCACATTCATTGCACTGTGCCCTGTAAATTACTTTTTAGTGTTACTGTCACCCCTGCACTGGTTTTAATGATCTTCTTTAAATAAGGGCAATAACTATCACCTTGCTGTATAAATATACAAAATGTACAATTAGTTTTACATCTTTTAGTGCTTTTCTCACATGGTCTAGGTTTAAATTCAACAAAACTTCTAATATTCCTGGCCTTCCTATAAACAAATGATGGGGCTTCACCTAAGATGTTAATCAGAAAAGGGTTTCCTGTGACAATGTCCCAGTTTTCTTCAATAATATTTTTGATACTGTGATAATACAAAGTGTATGTCAGGATGCAGCTATTTTTGCATTTGTTATTCTCTGTGGGATTACTTAACATTTTTCTACTGGGGAGGTTGAGTGAAGGTGCTTCAGTCCTTTCCAGTTCTATAATGGGTTCCAGGATGTTTTTTAACATCTGACTTTCATAGCCTCTCACTAGAAAATCATTCTCTAAGTTGTTCAGGTTTCTCAAAAATGGTTCCATCTCTGTGGTGATTCGAGCTAATCTATAGCCTTGGGATTTCACTACATTATACTTGGTTTTTGTAGGATGTAGACTTTTACTGTGGAGTAATAAGTTAACCCTCGTTGGTTTTCTGAATAGATCAGTGGTGATTCTGTTATTGTTGATGTCCTTGGAAATCTGCATATCTAAGAAAGTGGTTGAAGTACAGCTATGGGAAGAGGTAAACTTCAGGAAGTGGGTTGTTTGATTGAGGTAAGTGATAAAATCTCCAAGCTGCAAGGTGTCACCTTCCCACACAATAAAGACATCGTCAATAAAACGTAAATAGTATGGGCTATGTTAGCTATGCTGGGAGCCATGGCAACCCCCATTGCTATACCAGTTTTTTGTTTGTAGTGTTTGCCATTGAAAGTAAAGAAATTGAAGTCCAGTACAAGATTAATGAGCTTGCTTAACTTTTGCAGTTGTGCCTGTGTACCCTGATTATGTTTCTTAAAAGAATCCATAGCCGCTGTTATACAGTAATTGTGAGGGAGCACTGTGTACAAGGATTCCACATCAATAGTTACCAAAATACTGTCAGCTTCCACTGTAATGTTTTTTATTTTCTTCAGAAAATCCATTAAATCTCTTATGTATGACTTATTCTTTTCTGCTAGAGGTTTCAGCAAGTAATCAAGGTAAATGACTGTGGCTTCAGTAAGGGAATCTCCACTTGCTACCATAACAGCAGTTTCTGTTTTGTTAAAAACAGAAACACAGACTATTTGAGGAAGTTTAACAAAGATTTACATTGATAATATAAAATGCTAGGTTTTAGATTACATAGCAGATTATAAAATGTCACAACTTCTGCAAGTTTAAGTGGGCAGCAGATACATATCATAAGCATTCTATACTTGTTATACAAATGATTGCCACTGGAGAATGCAAGTGTTTCTTAAAGGTATTCGTCATATTGGAAGGATTTCAGTTCACTGAATTTATGGACATTGAAAGGAATCTGATGATAGTTTCATGATCCCATTTTGAAATAGGATCTGAGTATAGTGGGAGGCTTCACTCCCAAGCTTAAAAATATTAACTCTGAAGTCCCACAGACTAAAAGAAAGAAGGAATACACAGCCTTGCAAATAAATGGAGTGTTTGTGTTTGTCCATTGATATGCACACCAGAAGAGCAATATGTATCCAGCAAACTACAGTTCAATATCTACACTTGTTTACAATGGAAGTTCAGTGAATGCATATTTATCATACTACATTTCAAATCACTGCAAATGATCTTGAAAGATATGCTCTTAACTGCTTCTGAGGAGAAACAACTGGAGTCTTCTGCAGTAGCACTTCTGATTTATTGATATAATACTGATACACCCAAAACTGTGTTCCTCATCAGGGCTGCTATTAACATTTTGTGTACTATATCACAGCAAACAAATGTAAAACAAAACAACAAAACTGCTGTCAATCATAATTCATTCAACCTGGTCATGTGAAATTAATTATTATTTGGTATTAGTTTTTGTTGTTTTTATTTGCTGTAATTCTCACTTTTTATTATTTTGTAGTTTTTAACTGTGCATTGTATCATAATCTGGCACATGGATCTATGCCATGCAGGGATACATTATCTCCAGGGGGTTAGTTAAATGAGAGGAATATTCTTCTAGATACATAGGTTCATAGGTAAATACTAAACCAGCTTCCCTTGCAGGCCATCTTAAGCCTAGTCTATTTCCCTTTTGATACTCAGATTAACCTATTCCATTTGGTGTTATATTGGCCTTTGATACCCCACAGTTGATAATCAGAATAACTGGGATCATACAATAGATAATTTGAGGGGACCCGTGCATGGGGTAAAGCATTTAGGAGGTGCCTCTGTCCATTATTAAAACAGAGGGAAGTCCTGAGGTAAATTTTCTATTTTTTTATCCATAGGTGTAGGTTGCTTTTGAATATGGATGGGGTGGTTTTTGTTTTATGAGAATGGGGAGTCTGTTCTAGAGTAGTGCTATCCTCTATGAGATCCACTCTGCTGATGTCACAGAAGAGGTTTAGATGCCTAGACATAAGTATTTCTGATGCCATTTCATTTACTGATATGCAAACATCAGCATTGGGTTGGAGGATGCCTTGCACGCCAGATAAAGGTCGCCTCTTAACAGTCTGTAGGATATCTCAGGTAGTGATAGGGCTTTGAGATGGTCCATGTAGGACATTGTTTAGTCCTTTTATCTTTTAGTAAGGTATCTGTGTTGTTGCATGTGTCTGAATAGATACCAAAGGGGGTATTATAATCAATGATTAGCCTAATGATGGCTGAGCAAAGGGGAACAATGACATCCCTAGATCTTGTGATGAAACATAATGTTTTTGTGTATCTATCTATCTGTCTGAATATCTGTTTGTCTATCTATCTATACATATGGATCAGAGAGACAGAGAGAGAGAGAGAGAGAGAGAGAGAGAGAACAAGCAGCAGTGTGTGATATTATTTTAGAATCCCTAGAATTGTGCTAACAAATGGAAGGAGAGAAAGTCAAACAAAACCAGTAAGGGCCGCAAGGAAAACATCTAATTAGTATTATGAGCCGAAATGTATTGTCAAAGAAGAGGGGCTATAAAAAGTAGATTAGAGAGTAGAAATGTAAATGATTTCAGCCTGACACAAAGACATTGGGCAGGATTCACGAAGGCTTGCACGGAGTGTAAGAGACATGCAACACTCCATGCAAGCCTCGCGATCCAGGAACAGCCCTAAACTCCGTGTAAGAGACCAGCTAAAACGTCTCTTACACGGACTGGGCGTGGACATGCTAAATACCTCACTTGCAGCCGAAAGGTATGCAAATGAGGTAAATTAGCGATCCACGAAGCAGAAACCAGTCCGTGTAAGAGACGTTTTAGCTGCAGAAATGTACTCAGTTGACAACTGAGTACGTTTCTGCAAATTCCACAACGGAGCCATGTCAGCTCCAAAAAAAGGGTGCATATGACTCAGGCAGCATGCCAATAGCCAAATATGTGGCCATTGGCAAGATAACCCGATGCCAAAATATTAAAAATATAATTTATTTGAGATCGCCGATGTTTAAACCCAGTGCAGCCCCGCGCAAACGGGCTGCGCTGTATAAAACCATAAAAAAGAAGGTTATAAAGCCACAAATGTGGGTTTCATGCAATACATGGAATGACAATGCAGGGACCAGCAGACCAAAAACAACATGGCCACCGTGTAGTGGTTGCTAAGGGGGGAAGCTGAGTCTAAGACATGTAACTAAGCATTAGTAGGCAATCTCATGTAAATGAGGGTTAGGATACTGAATCTCACAGTCACATAGCAAATGAGCACAGTCTGAGTAGTGTAAGAGATACATAAGGGGGAGGAATAGAGTAGGAGATAGGTGACATCACAGGGGGGAATGGTAGAAAGAAATGCAGTTCATTGGAGGTCAGTGTAACATGACAGATGACAGACACAGATCAGGGAAAGAGGTGTGCCACTAGATAAGTCCTGGAAAGTCAAGAAATGGAAGGTGTACACTGTTACTTACACCAAAGTTTCTTGCTGGGCGTGCATGCGCACGTGTGTGTGCCATGAAGTGTGAGTAGGGCAGTGTGCACACGTGTAAGGTGGACTGAGCATGTGGGAGCGTGTTGGGAGATGTTTAACACTGTTTGCATGGGTGTGCGCGTGTAGGGCAGGCTGAGTATGTTGGAGGCTGTTGGCAGACGTGTAACAGTGTTTGCGTGGGTGTATACGCGTTTTAACCCGAATAAATAGATTCTGAACCGTGTAAGCACATGTGCGCACGTGTAAGCCACTGTGAGCGTGTTTCTGATGGTATGCACGTTGCTCCCCCCTGAGGAAACAGAGAGGAAAAAGGAAGCAACAGAATTAATAGGAAGCTAGCAGGGATAACTGCTGAAGCTAGCAGGTGAAAACAATTAGAAATAGGCAATTACACAGGCAGAATAGTAGCCCAGCCCAGCACTTAAAACTCTGCAAACAGTAGTGCAGGATGTTTCTCTTGAGAGACACTGCAAGACAGGAGTAAGCTAATTGAAGTGAAAACTGAAAAAGCTTAACTCAGAGCAGAAATGTTAGGGGCTGCCATAGCTGTCATAATGAGACATAGGCGACTTGCTGAGGGTAGTGACAATGCAGATGGTGCCAGACAACCCACAGTGAGGAGACAGAGAAGAGTGTACAGGCCCAAGGTCACCTACCACGGGTTACATGAGCTGGGGATAGTAGAGCGCTATAGAGTGGACAGAGAGCTCCTGCAGCAAATAGTTGAGCTGTGCAGACCACGCTTCACACACAGAACCAACAGAGGGGAACCCATCCCAGTGGAAACCAAGGTATGTGTTGGCCTAAGAATACTAGCAATAGGTACCTTCCAGAGACCAATTGGCGATATGATGGGGATATCACAGGCATCAGCCTCCACGGTACTGCACCAGTTCCTGGATGCCATGTCAGCACATGTCGGTGATCATGTATATTTCCCCAATGCCCGTGAGGTATTGGCCAGCAATATGCGTCTCTTCCAGCAAATAGCGGAATACACTGAGGTAGTGGGTGCAATAGACTGCACACACATACGCATCAAAGCACCAGCCGGTGAGCGGGGTAGGGCCTACATTAACAGCAAGGGCTTCCCCTCCATCAGCTGCCAGGTCGTGTGTGATGCCCAGGGCATAATAATGAATGTGTGTGCTGGCTGCCCTGAGGATTACCACGATTCCCACATCTGGCATTTGACACAGCTGTACCAGACATTTGCCAATGGGGACATCCCACACGGACACCTAGTGGGGGATGCAGGTTATGCACTGGAGCCATGGCTGATGACACCCATCAGAAACGCACACACACCTGAACAGGAACGCCATAATGAGGCACACGCACAAACACGTAATGTAATAGAGCGTGTGTTTGGGCTGCTCAAGTCATGGTTCTGGTGTCTGGACACATCTGGTGGAGCCTTGCAGTACACACCAACTACATGTACCCAAATTGTCATGGTATGTGCTATGCTACATAATATGATCTTGCAAAAACAGCTGCAGCAGGACCAGCATAGGGCCAGGCCAAACAGCCCCCCACCATTGCCAAGGCCATCACAGGCAGAGCGTGACTCGGAGGAGGAACAACCTGAGCCTGCCCCAGTAGGCAGAAGGAGGCGTGCCCAGTATGCCCTGGCCTTGGCAAAGAGGCAACGCATAGCACATACACTGGCTCAGTAGGAACCCTGGGAATGATACCCCCTCTGACTCACTCAAATAATAACATGGATGCCTAAAATGACATGACCTGCTCACAAACATGTACAGAGAAGTGTAATATGCGCATCCGACAGAGGCAGCCCTGCAGCACCACCTGAGGCATGAATGCCATGTGTTAAGTAATGTAACATCATGTACTATATGCACACATGAGCACCCTGACTAACATCCACCCTCACCAAGCATGAAGCCACAAAATGACAATGGGATGATCAAGTGCAATAACTGGCTGAAGTAATGCAGTTAGTCAAAGGGGAGCCAATGTGTTTCAGGCTGGGAAGACATGTGGAGCATGACATGATGCTAGGGGTGGCGTGCACCTATCATGCCATGCCCCATGGATACTGGCAAAGGCTGTCAGTACCCACAGCATGCCCTGAATAGGTAAGTCTCAAAACACAAACCCACCTTCATAGGTTCCACAAGGGATAGGAACCTAGATGTAATGCTACCCAATGACAGATGTCTAAACAGCAAGATGTGTGCAGTGTAAATGCACACAGTATGGAGAATGTAGATGCCAGTCCTGTAATAGAGAACTGGGTCAAGGCTCACATCAGCACCCTAACACTACCAGGTCACACCTCATACTGTGCTGTACAGCTGCAAAACATGGAACAAGCTACAAAAGGAGGGTGACTAGCAAGAAATGTCAAGGATAACCACACCCCCATGTTGGTACCACAACAAGAAGCAGCATGGATTAGCCATGGTCAAATACCAATGGCTAAAACCGCCTCCCAGTATATAGCCTGCTGCAGACTACTGTCCTAATACCAGGAACTGCACCTGGCCTATGTCAGAATACATGAATATATCAAGCCCCCCGAGCCACATTATATTGCTTGACTGAAAATACCCAGACATACACCGGGAGCATTATACTAGCACCAACACAGTAGGAGAAAATTTCCCAGAATCCATAAACCAAAATGCCCAGGAACAATGTACCACTCCCACAAGAGGGGTAAGCATACTGGATGTGATAATCAGCAACATGTGTACTGGATGGCAAGATGAGAAGTGTACCCTCACCGTAAGACCAGACCATAGAGTAATCACACTGGATATACACATCCTGACCCCAGTTCCTGGCCAGAATACCACAGTGAAAAACATGTGTAAAGCATAGGTTGCAGCCCTCCAAACTAATGTTGAATCCACGAAAGGCCCTGTGCAAGTGCAGAATATGGGACACACCACAGAACATGTTATACAGGCATTCCACGAACACAGCCAGGAATGCTTGGAGTATGCAATCACAAATAACAACAACACACAATGCCATACACGCAGGCATCTAGCATGCTGGACTCCAGCCATTACCAAACCATGCAAGAGAATGAGGAAGCTACCACATGATAGAGCAAACATAAAAAGGGAAGTAATCACTGACCAGTAGTATGGCAATAACATATGTCCACACATACAATCCACTAAGTCCAGCCACAACAAGTAGAATCTGTGAATCCAGAGGCAATGTGACACCAGTCCCAAGTACACAGACAACCACAACACCCCCCAATAAATACAAATATATGTGATAGATGCAACCATGTATCCAAACCAGAGGTTGAGCTCCACCAACTCATACTGTCAAAAGTAGTCAGGAGGAGAAGGTAACCACATACACCACAAACCCAGTCCCACATAGACCTGCCACAACTGTAAACCAAACACATAAACACAGACAAATTTTCCCGGAGGCCTTAATTACAAGCACACCACACCAACAGAAGCCTCCAAAGCAGATCACAAGCAACCACAACCTTCAACCATAGCACATGCAATTAATAGTACGCAAAGCTGGTGTGCCAAACAGTCACAGGCCAGAAGGAGAAACAACATGTCCGATACAGTTGTAATAGGTGTCTGTATAGGCAGACACACTGCTGTCCCACTCACCAGACTGAACAAGGGAAAGGGTAGAGTAAGCTGCCTGTAGGCTGCCACAAAATGCCACATAACACAAGTACGCAGGTCACCCCAAAGCAAGCAGAAATATGATGCACTCAATGTCCATGCTGGTGTGAATTACCTGAGATGTACCTCCCTGGTCAACATGAAAAGAGACATGGATGGTCCCTCTGAGTATGTACCCCAGGCCAGTATGACACTGGCTGTGTGCAACATCCAACCATCACCAAGAATGATGCCACAGTACAAACACAGAATGCTCATGTTTAACAGCTGGCACAGTTACAGCTGTCAGTCCAAGAGGGTCTAATGTCTGTCTGCTTGAGATGTCAAGCATGACAAGCCATGCTGCTGTTCCAGGGATGGCTTGCACCTGTTACCTGTGTGCGTCTGGATACTGGATAAGGCCTTTGCCGCCTCCATAGAGCCATATGTAGGCAAGGCCAAAAAGACTACCCACCACCCTAGAAAACATAAGTGGTAAGAAACATAAGGGTAATGCTGACCAATGCCAGATGTGTAAACTGCAATATGCATGCCCCTGAGGCACTTCCCATTGTGGAGAACATCGATGTCTGTGCAGTGACAGAAGCCTGCTGCAAGCCTAGTGATAGCACACCAGCACTACTAGGTTATACCACATATCATGTGTTATGGCCCCAACACCTGCACCAAAACATCAAAGGAGGGGGAGTATCCATATGCAGCACAGACACCCATATGGCCAGGTAACTGACAATGCACAAAGTAGCAGAGACCACCCATGTGCACCTACCTGTAGTCAAAACTGCTGTACAGTCTGTAGCATGCGACAGACCACACTCTCACACACAAGAACTCCACCCAGACATCCTGAAGACACTGGACAGTATGAATGTCCCACCAAATACCAGACAAGGTACACATAAATTACCACATAGGTGGCAAACCATTATGTATGCAAGGAGTAATCAGGGACCTAGGGACACAGGTCGACAGTAATCTGTCATGTGACACTCACAATGCCAATGTGGCTAGGAAGATTGTTGATATTGGACACCGTATCATGAAAGGATTCACATCTACATCAACAGAGGTCACTGTGCCGCTGTACTGTTCCCTTATCAGACCCATAATCTAGTACAATGACTCATATGGGATGTACCGTACGTGACACCTGCAGCGGTTCGGAAGACCTCATAGTTACCCCACCAACAGGATAAAGGGTGTGAAATATATGTCATATGCTGCCTGGCTGTAGACACCCCAGGTGAATGCAGTCACAGACTGCCTACACAGAGGCATTGTATGTCTGTTGTACAAGGCCATGTCCAACAAAGGAGTAATGGACATGCTCCACCACAGGAAATCAAAGCCATTGGAGCTGTGAGAGTGACAGATGTCAGCCTCAACACATAATGAAATAAGATGTGCTAGAGGGACAGATACATAACCCAGAGGCTCCCCACACCCAGAAACAGGATCCCAATCCATGGTAGGCAGAGCCCCTCACTGACACCCCTCAACAGGAATATTGCCAAGTGGATGGATGATCGTACATGTATACTGGGGGTCCTCACTGTGTCACGACCAGACAGAGGCACAGTGAAGAAATTCATAAATGGCCATAATAGAACATAGCAAAGGGTGGCGAAAGACAAACACACTCTGGCTAGGCTTACTAACGGCCTAGGGTGTATAGCCTAGTATGAACCCATGAACCTATGAAGATACAAAACGTACAGGACACTAAGGATAATCACAAGGCTTACCCAACTGATGGTAGGAACCATGTTGGGCATCCACAGATATGCTCCGAATCACACAGATATTACAAACAACATACCAAACACACACACATATTGCTAACATACAATCTGTCAGGTGCAGTGCAAACACCCCCAGAGTGCAAAATACCTATCCCAGCAGACTGATGGTCCCCTGACATTGCAGATGCTGAGGTAACAGCCATCATCTGCAAAGCAGAACACACAGCAGCAAAGGTATGTGATGGTGTCCTGTGCTGAGGCCAACATGGACTCCAAGAATAATGGAATGCCAAATCACACTACTGCCCAATGTCAGCCTTACCACAGGATATGTACCCAAAGAGCAGTGTACAACAACAGTGGTCCATCACAACAAAGTTGTTGCTTGAATGGATACTCCAAACTACCACCCCAGGATTCTGACAAGCTTGTTCTGCACAGCTATGGAAAGGATCCATATGTACCGCAGACAGAAGGCTATTGTGGACCTACTGATACTGGACCCTACACAGTGTGGCTGTCGTAACTGCAGATCCTGCCCCTAAACATGTCTGACCCATTTGAAGCAGTCATTAAGGTCATTGATGAGGGCAATGTGGTCCACACAGCATTGCTGGACTGTGCACATGCTTCTAGACAATACCGTATGAGTTCAGTATGGATATGTTCACCAGCTTAAATATATACCCCTATGTCAGTAGAGGGGTTGCAAACCAGACCAAGGACAGAACTGACATGGTCAGACATGCCGCATCCATGTCAGACTACAAAGCAGATATGAGTGGCATCCCACAAGGCCTGGTCTTGGCCCCCCATTCTGTATATATGTCCCATAGGTATAGGCCAACATGGAAGGACTGTGACTGAACATGTATGCAGAGGAGTACAAACAGCCCACCATATCCGACCCCCAGCTGACACAAGCATCCCACAAAAGGGCCACCTACAAACAGACAACTGTAGCCATAGCCATGTCAGCAAGCTAATTGCAGAACTGTGTATAGACAACCACCATGGATATACAGTAAGTGCCCACAAATTACCACACAGGTGTTATCCCATGATGTACCTAACATGTAATGTGAGATCTGGGTACAAAAGGTGATAGATATCCTGCACTGGACAAACATGTGGCTGCAGTGTTCGCAGAAACATATACTATATACCCACCCAAACATGAAGGTTGGCAGATGTAGATAAGGGGAACTCACTGTGGCTCTGCAGTCATCCTCCATCAGTGTCACAAGTGACTACAATAGCCCCTGTGGGATATACCGCAGCAGACACCTCCATCACCTGTAAAGTCCACAACAGTACCCCACCAGGAGTAGCAAAGAGCATGAACAGATGCCATGTGTTGCCTGAGTAAACAAACTGCAGCCCCACACACCGCCATACTGCCCAGCTACAGGCAAGCTGTGCCTGATGTATGACGCCATGTCCAACCTGGAATGAATGAACATGTTGCACCTTGTACAATCTGAATGGCAGTGAGCTATGCACATGAGAGACCTGAACCCCAGCACTGACATACATAGGACAAGCTGTACAGAATGATCCATAACACAGAAGGCACCCCCACTCTTCAGTAAACTCCTGGTACAGGTCAGCTAGAGAGTCACATATCGACACCCCTCAAGAGGAATCCTGATGAGTGGATGGGAGATGGTAGGCTAACCCTGGGTATCACTGTTATGTCAGAGGTAGACGGAGGCACAGTATACTAACCATGACATATGTCATGGCAAACTCCAGTTACAATGTGTGTCGAAGGACAAACACACCCTGTGACTAGCATCAGAAATGGCCTAGGGAACATTGCTAGTGTTTGCCAATGTCCACCCATGTTGTGGAATACACTAGCAATGTTGGACGAGCCTGGTGTAGGTAGACCATATCTGAACATAATGCAACATGGTCATATGTGCACAACTGGCCCCTACACAGTCTGTTGTGCTCACTATGAAGATGTCAAGCAGTCATAGGACTAAAGCCCAGAATACTGTCCACCACAGTGAAAGTACTGAACCAGTACACTATACAGTACTACAGTGTTAGGTCATTATGAAAGTATGTTGAGAACTGTCTGCAAAGTATCCCATGCAATCCCTGCAGGCACAGTATAATCCCTGTTGTGGCAGACATGAAGCAGTTGGCCAGTTAGTACACAACATGACACCCAACACACAACCATAAATGTAAGATATTGTTGAAGTTCACACACACCCAAATATGTGGTGGACTTCAGAGTGCAACATATGGAAAGCTCACACTGGGCATGCTCGCACACTTAGATAAATGAGGCATATGTCAGACAACATGCCATGGAAAGGCTGAACTGGGCATGCTCACACACTTAGGCCATATCTCCGTTTAGCAGTTGGCCACACATATCTGGTATTTGTACGTGTCAGTCCAGGAACCAACCACAACACAGCAATCAGCCCAGTGCACACAGTAAATGACTACAGAGACAAAAGTGATATAGTGGATCGCCGTCATATGCAAACATCTTCCACAGATACACATGCTTGTCATAGGAACAGGGAATGCTATGGCAATAAAGACCTGCAAACAGTAGAACAGCACAACAAATATTGTGCATCCGACAATTGAACATATGGGTGTAGAGGTCAATACTAGGCTTGTTGCCCTAGGGAATGACAGCTCAGCCAGAGTGTGCTTGGCATCTGCATCCCCAGGACAGTAGGCTACTGTGCCACTGTAAAGTAGGTCACAGAAGGCAACATGTGAGGCTAGTGAGCTGTGCCTCTGTCAAGCAGGGGCACCGTGGAGGTCCCAGGGATTGAATGTGCTAAGCCACAGCCATGTTGTCGGTGTGTGCTGGGAGAGGGTTGCTGAGGATCTCTGACAGTAGGTGTCCGTCAATAACAGACTGAGGGGTGCCCTATCTGCATTCTCTGGACGATTCCACTGTCAACACTGTGTTGTAATGATTATGTGTGAATGAAGTGCCATGCCGTAACTGTTCACAGATGTCCTCCCTCTGTGGGCTACAGCTCTGCAATGTATTAGGTCACTCTGTCTGTTGTACGGCGCATATATGGCTGGTGTACAGCTGACAGGTGTCTTGTTGTGGAGCAGTCATGGGTATATGTGGGATAGCATGATCAATGCAAACCGTACACCTGCTCATAGAATGCAATTGTCAAGGATTATGCTGAGTGGCCAGTATAGTCCCCCCAGCGTGGGTCCTCTGAAGTCGCCCACCCCAGTCTTCACAAGTGTAGAGTCTGCTTGTGCTAAATACAGTTTGTGTGCAGTGACAACCTTGCCTGGGGGTGGAGATGGGATATGGATGTCCAGGGAAAGGTGGGTATGGTCAGATATCAACAATGGTGGTCTACCTCTGGTGTGGAACAGTGAGTACCCACGTTGCAGATGGACAGGTGCAATATGTATTCCCCCATGTGGCTGTGGTGTGTGGTTCTGCCATAGCACATGGACCCACAAATTGTAGTGGCTGTAGGGTAAAGTGGTAGAGGCCTGAGTAGTTCTCACACACAATATGCCTGTACCTGATGTTAACAACTGGAATGGTGTATGTGAACACCTGCATATCCTGGCACTGTTCCCAGGGAAGCTAAGTGTGTGTCCTGGATGTGTGTGTGGTGTTCTGGACTGGTTGTATTGTGTGTTACAGGTCCTGTGGTCACAAAGCATGGTATAGAACATAACCTGCCAGTGCAATGTGCATATCTGACCCTGACGTAGGTGGCTGCAAATGCATATATATGCTATCCCCCACCTGACAGGTAGTACTACATGTACATACCTCTGTAGAAATAAAGATGTCAGCACCCTATAAATACTGCAGGTGCAAAACAAATGCTCAGTAATTTGGATAGTGTGCTCTGCTAATGTGTCTCCTTCAAGTGTCATGGTATAGTTAGGTAGGGGTTCGAATCCTGCAAATGCTCAGTGTGTGTGTGTGTGAAAGGCTGTGAGAGGGAAATGTCCCTTTTGGCAACTGGGAAAACACACTACAGGATGCACATTCCCCTTTCTAAACACTGATGATGTCAGCACCCTATAAGTGCAGCAGGAGAAGGGAATCCTCACAGTAATGCGAATAGCGCACTCCACTAATGCGTCCATCTCAAGTGTCATAACATAGTTAGGTAGGACTTTAAATCCAGTACATGCTCAGTGTGTGTGGAGGGGGCTAGTGTGTGTTCAAGACTGTATGAAAGAAGTATCCCTTTTGCCAACTAGGAGAACACACTACAGGATGCACATTCCCCTTTCTAAACACAGATGATGTCAGCACCCTATAAGTACAGCAGGAGAAGAGAAGCCTCCCAGTAATGTGAATAGCACACTCTGCTAATGCGTCCGTCTCGAGTGTCATAACATAGTTAGGTAGTGGTTTAAATCCTGCAAATGGCAAGTGTGTGTGTTTGGATGAGGGGGGTTAGTGTGTGTGCAATTTTGTGTGAGGGAAATGTCCCTTTTGTCAACTGGGAGAACACACTACAGGATGCAC
Organism: Protopterus annectens; assembly: GCF_019279795.1. Classification (NCBI taxonomy): domain Eukaryota; kingdom Metazoa; phylum Chordata; order Ceratodontiformes; family Protopteridae; genus Protopterus; species Protopterus annectens. Next base: position 1,861,682,671 of record NC_056741.1, read on the forward strand.
ATTCCCCTTTCTAAACACAGATGATGTCAGCACCCTATATGTACAGCAGGAGAAGGAAAGCCTCCCAGTAATGCAAATAGTGCACTCTGCTAATGCGTCTGTCTCAAGTGGCAGAACATAGTTAGGTAGGGGTTTGAATCCTGTAAATGCTCAGTGTGTGTGGATGGGGCTAGTGTGTGTGCAAGTCTGTATGAAGGAAATATCCCTTTTGGCAACTAGGAGAACACATGACAGGATGCACATTCCCCTTTCTAAACACTGATGATCTCAGCACCCTATAAGTACAGCAGGAGAAGGGAAACCTCCCAGTAATTCGAATAGCGCACTCTGCTAATGCATCTCTCCCGAGTGTCATAACATAGTTAGGTAGGAGTTTGAAACCTGTAAATGGCATGTGTGTGTGTTTGGATGTGGGGACTCTGTGTGTGTGCAATTCTGTATGAAAAACATGTGCTTTTTTGAAATCAGGGGATCACACTACATGATGCACATTACCCTTTCCAAACAGTGATGATGACAGCACCCTATACATACAGCTGGAGAAGAGACATCTGCCAGTACTTAGAATAGTGCAACCTGCTACAGCATCACTCTCAAGTGCCATAACATATTTAGGTAGGGGTTTAAAACCTGCAAGTGTGTGTGTGTTTGGATGTGGGGAGTTTGTGTGTGTGCATTTCCGTATGAAAAACATGTTAGTTTTGGCAATCAGGAGATCACACTACCTGATGCACATTACCCTTTCAAAATACTGATGATGTCAGCACCCTATAAGTACAGCCAGAGAAGAGGAACTATCTAGTAATCCGAGTAGTGCACTTTGCTAATGCATCTCTCTCACGTGTCGTGACTTAGTTAGGTAGGGGTATGAATCGTGCATATGTGTGTGTGTGTGTGTGTGTGTGTGTGTGTGGGGAGGGGTAGTAGGATGTGTGTAAATGCAAGTGTGAGAGAGCAGATCCTTTTGGCAAATACTACAATACACCAGATGCTGCATATTCCCCCAGTAAACACAGGGGATGTCACCACACTATCAGCACAGCCAAACAGGGCTAGTTGGCTAGTAATGCCAATAGTGCGCTCTGCTACTGTATCTATTACCATTGTCAGAGTACAGATAGGTATGTTTTGGTAACCCACAACTGCCACGTGTGGTTGTGTCACACATTATGACCTTGTGTGGGTCTTTGTACATAACAATCCATGCCATTGCCTAAACCAGCAATGGCATTGCACACATGATGTATATGTGTGACACATACACATAAATACCTGTGACCTGCAGTAGTTACCATGTCTGACACATGCCTCGAGTGGATAAATGGTATTTGCAATGTATACCAATATGACTGTGTCTTACTGTGCAGGGTCCGCACGCGGTATGTGTCTATACAGTGTGGGTGTATATGGTAAAATACCTGCAGCAGGGGATACACATCTGGTCTGGACCATATAGTGTACATGTAGTCGATGTACAGGTGCTGCATGTTCCCAACTGTTGCGGTAGTGGTAACATGTCATTCCACTGCAATTCAGTGACCACATGCTGTGAACCCTTCAACTAGTGTGTTGTAGCTACAGTAATGCTCACGCACAGTGTTTGGCTGGATGCAGTCCAGCCATATAAAGACAGTTTTTGAGACTGTCATATTGCCAGTGTTGTTATGGAGGATAGGTGGTCTTCCTGTGTATGGGGGGGGGTTGTGTGTGCCAGGCTATGAACCAGATGGCAGTCTGACACACTGTTAGCTGCACATGAATAGGCCCTGATGCTTTGTGCTGTGCCAACAACCTGGAGGTGTGTGTATCTGTGGTGCCTTAGGATACCACCCCCCTGTCCATGTGTGTTACATGTGTAGGGGATGACAGGCATGGTATGGGGCATAACTTGTCAGTGATGGGTAACACCTGTGAGCCATGAATCAGGACTCTGGTACTGCACAGACATTGCAGTTCACCGTGCTGAGGACAGTGTCTGGTGCATCTATCTTGCAGTGTACACTGCTGTTGTTGTCTAGCAGCACTGTTAGTGTCCTAACCTGTGTGATACCCGCGGAGGTGGCTATGTAAACCGTGTCCTGCAGCATAAGGCAGTAAGTGTGTATCAAGGAGCTTTGCCAATATACATCGGGCCATGGGTGTCACATGCAAGATGACCCTTGCACATCATTGTGGCTTCCCTAGCATGTAAGCACACGTTGACAGCCAGCGGATAGCCTATGAATGACATTGGAGACTGAGCATAATGTAGACATACAACACCCTTCCCACATATAGTGGTAGCATATCTGGTGAGGGTATGTTGGCAACCAAGATCAGGCTCATACTGGCCTGTGCCACATGCTGTGAGATCCATTCTATGTTCCCTATCATGTAGTCCAGGGAGGTATGTCTCAGGTCAGCCATACTGGCATGGTCAATGAGTGAGTCATATGTGTCCATGCCTCTGACTGACCTGTATGCATGTGTTCTGTGGTGGACCATAGTGCCCCTGAGGCATATCACTGTGATCTTCACCAGATACAGCCTGTTGAGTGGGACCCCAGTGCAGCACCCAAGACAGGTACCTGACACGTCTGTAGCAGGTGTGTTGTGTAGCCCTACAGGCTGTGAGTGTGTGGCACACGGGATGTGTGTGCCATGTGTGGCATGTGCTCTGTTCTGACGGAACATATGCCTGTGTGCCAGCTGCGGAGGCATGTGATGCTCAGGCAGGATGCTATTCTGAGTCCCCACGTATGCCCCAGTGTGTTCAGCATGCTGTCAATGCGTGTCAATGTCTGACTTGTATTATAGCCACTGTAACATTATTTATTTATTTATTTATTTATCTTACATTTGTTGACCGGGATAGTCCGACTGGATGCATGTCCATTTTCAGCGGAGGCCCGGGGAGAAAAGCTCCAAGGGTAAGCAGATACAGCATTACATAATACCAGCATTACATATTACAAACAGATTATTTACAGAGATTACATAAGTAAGCAAGTTAAACATGTTCCACAGGTTAAAGTTAGTCCTGAGCACAAGTCAGGATTAAATTAAATTACACAGTAAACTGGTTAACAGATTTTACACATTTGAGTTAGCCAGGCTTGATACATTGACATAGCCAGTTAAGTGACAAATGTTGTTTGAGTCTAGTGTTAAATTGACCTAAGGTGGAAAGTAAGGTAATATCAGCTGGAAGTGAGTTCCAGGATCTACTTACAGAGTTTGCAAAGAGAGAATCACCGGCTGTGTTATTAAATTTGCTAGTCTGAATTAGTAGTTTGTTAGAGGATCTAAGTGGTCTAGGATTGTTATAGGGGGTGATAATATTTGAAGTGCAGGAGTATTGTCCGGATTATAGAGGATTTTATAGGCCATAATCAGTTGGTTATACTGTATTAGGCTGGGTAGTTCAAGCCAACCAAGCTGATTTAGATTGATGCAATGATGTGTCCTAAAAGGCAGCCCAGTGGCAAACCTGGCAATGTGGTTGTAGCAAATTGAGTGTTTGTTAAGGACAGTCTTGTTCATATTCGAGAGTAGAGGGGATGCATACAGAAGGGTTGAAAGAAGGTGTGAGCAAGCTATGGCAATTTTAGCTGGAGGGGTTAGGAAGGCTTTTATTCTGTAAAGTGACCCTAGTTTTTTATTGATGGTTTTGATAATTTGGTTAACATGTAGGTCACATTTGAGATTATTGTCTATGATGACACCTAATAGTTTAGTAGATGGGTCAGGGGAGATTATTGTGCCATCATTTGATGTTATGGTAAAGGTGAAAGCAGTAGACCTACGTGTTGGTGAAATAACAGCAGTTTAGTTTTTTTGGGATTTAGGATCAGACAATATTCAGAAAGCCAGTTTTCTATTATATTAAAGGTGGTCTGGGTAGCTGACCATAACTCAAATGGAGATGTGGCTGAGCAAATCAGAGTCGAGTCAACAGCATATTGGATACAGCTGACTTTTGGGATGACAGTATAAAGGTCGTTAATGAAGATGGAGAATAGCAAGGGCCCTAGTATAGAGCCTTGTGGTACTCTGAGGGTGTTAAGTAGAAGGTTAGAGAGTTTGTTCTGCCAGAGGCCAGCCTGCTGTCGACCATGCAGGTAGGATTGAAACCATTGGAAGGCTCCAGTATCTAGACAGAATGTTTGCAGGGTGTGGATTACAAGTTGGTGATCAACCATATCGTATGCCTTGGAAAGATCCAAAAAGAGGGCTGAGGATATATAATTAGTGTTGCAAGTATGGTTTATGGTGTTAGTAAAGACTAGGAGGCCTGAAGTAGTGCTGTGATGAGGACGGAAGCCATGCTGAGTGTCTGCCATAAGGCGATTTTGGATTAGGTGGTGCATGAATTGTCTATGAATAAAGTTTCCATAATCTTTGCAAGTGGAGAGAGTATAGCTATTGGCCTATAATTGGAGAATTCAGTAGAGCTGCCTCCTTTGTGAGGTGGGATTACATAGGATATTTTCCAGATGGTGGGAAATTTAGATTCTACCATGGTTCATTTGATTAGTTTTGAGACGGGGTAAGCAATAGCATCAGCTGATTTTTGTAGGTACTCGGCAGGGAGTTGATCAGCAGAAAGTGTAGTGGGTTTTACTTTTTCAATCAAGGTACGGATAAGTGAAGTGGCGACTGGTTGGAAGCTGAACGCAAGTAGGTTTCTAGGGGTGCTACTTTCAGGACCAGGGGAGCTAGGAGGCAGATGGCTAGCTAGGGCTTGAAATGTCTCAGTAAAGAATTGGTCAAAGCTATCAGAAACATCTTCAGGGGTTTTATCAATAGTAGCAGCAGGGATTGGGGTTGAAGTTTGTCCAGGATATAGTATATATGACATGCCACCTGACAGGGTATGGCATTACTGGGTTCAGAGAGCTCAGTCCCCAGATTGGCTGTGTGGTGGCATCCCACACATGTGTTGTACGTTCCTGGCCAAGGGTGATGGCTGACTGCATACATGTGGCAGCTGTGACATTGCCACATGACTCACATAAACCACAACTGGACCATAGAGGTGATTCACAGGATATCTTTGCACATGCTACCCTAGTAGTGTGATTGCCATGGTGAGTACCAACACGTAGGGCCAAAGGGGAACAACATACTGAAGGTGTGTATGTGTGGGTGTACTGCTACTGTTTCATAGCACTGGCATATATGACTGCACACGTGGGTAAATGCCAGGTAAGACATGTGCAATGTGTCACAAGCAACGTACATGCATACAGGACAGACAGTGACGTTCTGTCATGTGTAAAGTTGACATACGTATCGTACGCTATGTAGATGTCACTAGGAGTCTACAGAAGCACTGTAACTCTGCATTGCAGGTGTAAGCAGTGTTCCAGGGAACCCCAAGCGAACATGCATGCAAACAAAGCTACAGTAAGCAGGGCTGGAAGTGGTGCATTGTACAACAAAGAAGGGGTAACAATAACAGTAAGTAACAATGCAAATATGTAGGCACTATCAACATGTACCCAGGAATACACAGCACAGATGCCCATGGTAGAAGTGATATTATGTCATAGTTATTTGTGATTTGGATTACATTGGTACTGCACACATATCTACATGTGCAAACATCCACATTGCATAGTCGTTGTGGGCAACTTGACACCATTACTGTACATGTCCACCATTGCATATCACTACTTGTGTTAGCCTCCCTGTGCTACCCATGTATGCGGCTATCTGTTGACATCCTTACCACTGGCATGCAATTATGTGCAGCTGTTACACTTTGGTATGTACTATGGGTGCAGATAACAATTCAGGACATTCATACAGTTACTGCATCAGGCATGCTGGGATATACACACAGTCATAGCAGCACACTGTACTGTTACCAACATGATACTACTAATACACTTCTATGTAGTCACCCTGTGCATCAGCAACGTGTTTACCTGTTCCCGCAATGATGTTGGAGATTGCAGGAGGTGGCACAGTGTCATCATATGCACAGGGTGTGAATTAGGTATGCCTGAGTTAGCCACTGATACCACCAATTGACATGTGTGTGTATGTGTGTTGGTGAGGGGCAGCAGTACAGGGTGGGGCAGTGTTGGTGCAGTGTGTGCGTGTATGTGGTCACCCTAGGTGTTAACATTTTGCATGTGTGTATGCACGCACACAGTTCCACCTCATGGCTGCCATATACAGGGGTTTGTGGACAGCCACAGACTGCACCTGGTAGGTCATACAGATCAGTGTCTGTGGGCACGGACATGGTACCTGTGCCTGGCAGGGGTGCTACGGACCGTATCCAGTACTAAGCCAGACTGGGTACTGTCATCAGAAGCGGGAGTGTGTTGACTGGACACAGGTCCCTGTTGGGACTGTCCAGAGCCATGTGCACATGGTCTCCTGGGGCATTCCGATGACAGCACAGACCCAGCATTGCTGGGGCTGCTGCTGGCACTATGGGGGCATGCGCAGGCCTGTCATCCATGCTGACTGCCAGCTGCTGCTGTTGCTGGCATACGGCCACGTCGACGCCGCAAACGCCCACCATTGCCCTGGCTCATGGACATTTGGTTGTGGAACTGCTGTAATATGTCCCCACAATGTCTGTCTATGACATCGGTGAAATTACGGATAGCATCCGCGATGTCACGCATACTGTCTGTCATGGCTGTGCGACATGCTCTCAGCTCCCTCAGACCCTGTCTGGTGTACCTTTCCATATGCGACTGTGCCTGCATGACAGTCCGAAACATAGCTGAGGTTGACAGACCTCTTTGGGCACATCGGCCAGAGGCAGTATGCCCATGGATGCTCCCACGAGAACCCATGGGCAACTGTCTGTGTGGTACCATCGGAGGACCCTGCCCATGGCTGCTGTGTGGGGACGCATGTGCCACAGGTACCACATTACCCTGGTCTATGCCCACTGTATCCTGTCCATCACCTAGGGACGATGGTGACAAAGGATGTACTGGCAAGATGACTGTGCGCAATGATGGGGTTGACAGCTGTGTACCGTCAATTGGCTGACCAATGGCAGACCCTGACACACCTTCCTGTACCATTACACAAATATCATCATTACCAGTACCCGTGGCACAAGATTCAGGTTCCCTGCTGCAGGTCACCAGAGCAGTACCAGAACCTGTGGGAGGAAGACAGGAAACACAGTTTACAGTCTCCAGACATTGTTACCAGTGATGCACTTATGCACACATGCACACATGCACACATGGACACATGCACACATGCACACATGGACACAGGCACACATGCACACATGGACACAGGCACACATGCAGACATGCACACGTGGACACATGCACACAGGCACACATGCACACATGCACACAGGCACACATGCACACATGCACACATGCACACGTGGACACAGGCACACATGCACACATGCACACGTGGACACAGGCACACATGCACACATGCACACGTGGACACAGGCACACCTGCACACATGCACACCCCGCAGTATACACACAGAGCACTACTGAGTTACACTACTGTTACTAGTATTATCAGGACTATTATAGGTTATGTTAAACACACTCACCAGCATGGATGGCCTGCCTTGCTGTAACCCCGGAGGGACCTGCAGAAATGATGAGATTAATCTCAGTGGGCACAACTGTGCCACTGATATTGCATATGATACAGTGCAGTAGTACACCAGTTGACTTTCACACGTCAGCTGCTGATATTGCCAGTATCACACATGCACAATTACATACTATGATGACAGATACATACCACGGACACACCTTACACATGCATAAACTAACAGTGTACAGAACAGTCAAGTGTACATATGGCATACTACCTGCATGCTCCATGTTGTGCTGCTGTGTGGATCCAGCCTCCATCATGATGCAGGTGTACTGCTGTTGCTGTTCTGGGGCTGGAGCCACAACACTTAGGAGTAGCCCCTCCAGTCTGGTGAGGGGGGGATGTGTGGCCACCCCACCTCCTGTGGCAACCTGTTGCCTGTGGATATCTGATGCATGCTGATGGACACTTCAGATTAAATCACTGCAGTGATGTCGTTCCTGCTCATATGTCCTATTATGCATGCCAATGTCATTTACCCTACGGACAAGGTCTTGCCACAGTGCAGCCCTCTCCTGCTGATTCTGACTGGTGTGGGAAAACAGGATGTCATACTCCCGCACCAGGCTCTGGTGGATCTCCTCATCTTCCGCTGCAGAGTAGGCGGGATTACGCTAATGCGCCATCTCCCTGGAAGAGAACACAAACAGGATATCAGCAGACTATGTCAGCAATATATGGCACACATACTATACATGATACTCATGTGTAGTGATATACTACTACTCCCATATGTTGCATGTGTGTGTGTCGTGGTGGATACACAGGTACATGGCCAGATATCAGTGCTCAGCCAACACCTGTGCAACAATACCTGCCACATTCCACACAACATAGTAGCAGCCCCATCAGTCAGCACACACTGACAGGTCCAATGCACAACCTCACTGTGGGGGTTTATCCCAAGGTACTGTATGTGGGATGCCATCCACTAGTGTGATGTGGACACAAGTTACTCAGCCTGGATATACATATCCCACCATCACCACCAGCACAGTAGACTACGTTGATATGTATGTGATTAGACAGTTATTCACTTGTTAGGACTGAGATGGTATCCATGCAGCACACTGGGCCAGTGGAAGCCACAACCCACACTGCTGACCCCTTTGCGAATGCTTACCATGGACATGCCACAGATTGCATGGAACTTGCACACACATTTCTAACCCAGACCCTATGCACAAAGGTTAGGCATCCTGTCCGGTGGACCCCAGACAGAGGCAGATTGTATAACAATAGCAGGAGACTACTGCAGGACAGAGCAGATTCACATTAAGGGAAGGCATCTGTGGTCAGCACTGGTACTACGCTACGGTCCCTCATAACAATGGCCACGGCCTACTCTGGGAGGGAAATGGCCACAAACACTATGGATGACCACAAGACCTTCTTCAGTTATGTTACACATATGGACCAAATGCCTCAGGTATGCTCTGTGTTAATACACACCTACGTAACATTGACCAAACACACAGATATTGGCAACAGTCTTGCAGACAGGTTCGGTGCACGTATGCCCCCTCCTTCTCCCCCACCAGTTGAAATAGTTATCACAGCTGTATGTAACCTCCCTATCATCTCACATGTCCAGGTGAGGGCGCCCTCAGCAGAGCAGAACACACAGCATCACTGTGACCTCATGGTATCCCTGGATGTGTGCTACCTGCACTCCAAGAGGACATACAACCGCATATAACACTGATAATTTATCTTGGCCGTACTACAGGATATGTACCTTGACAGTGGCATACAGCGACAGTGGTCCCACACCACTAAGGAGGCACCTCGACTGACCCTGGGAACTACCATATCATATGCATAACCGGCCTGGTCTGCTAAGCTATGGAATTATGCAGTATGGGATGCATATGCAGTGATATCGGGTACCTGCAGACACTTGTTCCCAGCCAGTGTGTGCCTTTGTGATGGGCTGATCCTGCCTTTTGAACCTGGCTGACCTTTCAAAGCAGTCACTACAGCCATTGCTGAGGGCAACACACAGACAACTGCTGCCAGGATCATGGCCTAACACTGATTGACATGTAATGCATAGTCATCCCCTTTTGGTGGAACTACGTACACACAACATATCACATGGACATACCTATAGATAAAGACCTATGACACATTTGGAGGGTTCACAGTATGCACACTATTAACCTGCTACTTTGCATTACCTGTATTTGTCACAGCTGGTTGCGTTACCACTGCTTCTGATTCCTGCTGCTACTGTCACTGCTGACAGCTTAGAGTCACAGAGTCACAGTGTGTAGTGTGTTTTTTTTTTCTCTCTCTCTCTCTCTGTTTTCTCTCTCCCTCTGTCTGCTTCCAGACAGTGCAATGAATGTATTGCATGTGTGGAGTGTTAGTACAGGATGCTTTTGTAGGTATCTGCATAGGTCCATGTGATGGCCTCTGCACCAATTGTAAGCCAGCATTTGCTAATTGCATACAGCCAGTTGTGTACTGATTGCAGTTCTCACTGTGATTTCAGGTCAGTGCTATAAAAGGGTATGTGAGATAGGCATTGCCCTTTCAGATTGTAAGGGCGGGGACCATGTTGGTATGCTGTGGACACTGTTCTGTGAGTGTAAAGGTTAATATCCCTCTCATGATTCAGGCTGTGTTGTAGATTCAGATTTCTCCATTCCTCTCTCCTGTTCCCTGTAGTAAGTGTGTATGCACAATGACACCTACAACTATATATATATATATATATATATATATATATATATATATATATATATATATGTACATATACATACATTTATATATGTACATTAACTGACATTATTACCTACAAGCTACCAACTAGCATGGCTGTTTCTGTTCACACACTACTATTATGGGAATCCAGTAGTTTTGACAGTAATTCTACATGACATGCTTTGGGTACTACACATCCTATATTCCCTTTACATTCATCCCTACTATTACATGTTATATTTATTTTAGCACAATGTTCTTGTATAAGAGTCATGGCTTAGTGGTAGGTCATACAGACTACTGTTTCCAAGGTCCTGGGTTCGGGACTGACAGTGGGATTTTATTTTGCTGTTGAACTGAGTACAGGACCTGTCAATCAAAGTGACTAAGGCACTTTTAAGCAGTTGTAACCGGGTTAGCGCTGGTTTGCGCTGAGCTCACGCATGCGCACTGGCGGTTAGCTCCGCGCACACGCCAAGACACCCGCTTACAACCGCTTAACAGTGCTTACTCTGGCGCACACCCCACGCTATTTTCTTTGAAAGAAATGAAAATGGGGAGACAGGAAAGTGGTGAAAAAGGGGTCACAAAGAGGGTAAGACAGTAGGGAAACAAGCTTGGGATTTGCAGGAGGGATGTAGGTAAGGCCCATAGATGCCCATTTCTTCATCAGCAACAGCTGTGCATATGTATGTAATTTGGTGTGACATTTGAAACCTTCCACCCCTGAGAGAGGTGTCAGGACAACAATAATACTTGTTGTACAGCCAATTGTAATTGATAGTTTCCATGTCCAGCAGACATGTGTGCGGAATGGGCAGCTATGTATGGGGCGTAATTTGTTTGTGGGTACAGAGTGCCCCTTTTTTTTTTTTTTCGGGTAAGAGTGGTATGTCAGGTGAAGGAAGTCGGTACAGCTGGGGAGGTAGGTTGGGTAGGTAAACAGACAAGACAAACAAGACGCATACAGGGGCGGTGTATGACATGTGTGGGGGGTTACACAATTGACGGGGACAGAGGTTTGGATATCCAGAGCCCATGAGCCCACAGATGGCAACAGTGCAACTGATATCCCCACCCATAGGCAGTTACCACTGTTCCTTCACTGCCCAGGACAGGGCTGTGCTGGGGGCTGTGTAGGCCGGGCAACAGGCATGCCCATAAGTTGTGCCACCTGTGCCTCAAGCTGGCATAGGGGCTCGAGAACAGAGTCCCGAATCTCCCTATGCACCACAGTCCGGACACTATGGAGGGTGAGTGGTGGTTCTCCTCCGGCCACACTTGCAGAGGGGGGGCGAGCCCCATCCCCTGCAGCGCTTCCACCCGCAGGTGGCACAGGGCCACTGTAGGAGGGTCCAGACTGGGCACTAGTGCCAGGTGCACTCGCCAGCTGAGGTGGGAGAGGTGGGTCGGCTGAAACCCGCCTTCCCTGTCGTCCTATGTTTTGCATTATGTCATGACAGTTTGGGTTCATGACATATAATACCATTCACAATTAGTTGTAACAGCATGCATTAGTATTCCCATTAACCAAACACCCAGATATTCACACCATTGAACAGCGAGCATAACACATGCATAATTTGAATAGCAATACACAGTCCAACAACATGCAGGGTTGATTGATGGCAACAGGCCATCATGTTTGGATGTATGAACAGGGCAGATGCATCAACGGACATGCAAATATATATGACCCAACAGGACAAACGTCCAGGGGTGTTAATTGTGATTGCACATACCATTTTCATGTGGAATGGGTTATATGTGGTTATAGGGTGGGGTGAAGAAAATAATATTAACACCTTCAAATACCAATACATATGCTGTACATTTCTAATAGCTACAGATATATACACACTACTGTTCTAACTACAGTTTCCTATATGATAACTATTTCAACTTGGTGATAGGACTGTTACTGCAACATCAATATACATTTCATTGTTCTTCATACACATTCATATCTAGCTTTGTTCAGCTACATCATCCTGCTACATTTGCTTTATATAGCTGTAGACAAGTGTGGATGTTTGGTATATCAGACAATCATACTATCTGCATATTGCAGACTGAGAGCAGCATATCCAGATTTTGGGATACACATTCCAGATGCAGCAACAATTTGAACAGATTTCGCTGTTTGGTTTTGATTCTCACATGCATTTTATTCTGTCTTGACTGCAGTATACTTTATTCAGGGGTTATTACTACTGTATTGCTGGATTGGGTTATATGTGGTTATAGGGTGGGGTGAAGCAAATAATATTAACACCTTCGAATACCAATACATATGCTGTACATTTCTAATAGCTACACATATATACACACTACTGTTCTAACTACTGTTTCCAATATGATAACTACTTCAACTTGGTGATAGGACGTTTACTGCAACATCAATATACATTTTATTGTTCTTCATACACATTCATATCTAGCTTTGTTCAGCTACATCATCCTGCTACATTTGCTTTATATAGCTATAGACAAGTGTGGATGTTTGGTATATCGGACAATCATACTATCTGCATATTGCAGACTGAGAGCAACATATCCAGATTTTGGGATACACATCCCAGATGCAGCAACACTTTGAACAGATTTCGCTGTTTGGTTTAGATTCTCACATGCATTTCATTCTGTACTGACTGCAGTATACTTTATTCAGGGGTTATTACTACTGTATTGCTGGATTCATGACACTTTCTCACACTCTCTCACTTGTTTTCATTTTACTATTCAGGATGGTACTTACTTCTAGGCTTTATTGACATGTTTTACCTGTAGTTATTACAATCCTTTCCAGCAGTCTCACTTCTGTCATGTTTCAGTATTTCAACAGGGATATATTTCACACATGTGATTTCATCATCTTCTGCAGCTATACATTTCAGCCTGCTGCAGGTTGTGTACTATTTTATTACAGGTGGGGCATTTTTATTTCAGAATTTATGTCAGACATTTTCATTTTTCTGTTTGGCTTACAGGCTGCAACACACTTTTGTAATCAAGCAATACTTGCAAACACTTTCACACTGTTACTTGCACATTTTATTCCTTAGTGACTATACTGCACTCTTTTGCTGACTGTCATACTTTTATATTTCTTTACAGTTACTGGGAGTGGATTACTGACCTGCCTGGTGGTGCAACCGCACCAGCCTATCGCCATAGGCTCTGCGGTTCGCAGAACGGACACCTGCAGCTGTAATATAAATGAAGTAATATTGGAATACACATCTCCATAATATCAGCTAGTTTAATTTCTTACATACATAATTAAATGTAACTTACTCAGTAGTGGGGCATTGGGCATTTGCCGGGCCTCCTGGATCCAAAGGTTCAATTGGCCCTGCTTGCGTCTCTTCAGGTCCGCATGGTGGTGACGGACCTGCTCACCAGTCCTTGCAATCCCTGTGGCACTGGTGAGATCATGAGCCAACCGGTCCCACGCCTCAGCCCTGTATGCTCCCCACAGGACCTGGCCCTGCATGAGTTGGGCCTCATGATTGTGGACTAGGAGCCAGACCATGTACCTGGACTCCTCAATGCCCCACCTCTGTGCTCGAAAGCAACTACCCTCTCCTACTCCTGTCATTCTGCCTGCAGTTCAGTTCTACAATCGTTTATGCTGTGTATTCCCGCCTATGGGGCTTATATAGTCCATTTTTCCTGCACATATCTGTGATTGGCCATTTTGGAATTGTATCAACTTCAGTAAAGCTGCATTGCCATGCTCCAGTTTGTATTCATTCCTATATATTAGCTATTATTGCATTCATAGTTACTGCTGTCATGGCTTAGTGGTTCAGTACCTTGACTATGGTGTATAGTATCCTGGGTTCGAACGTGGCCACTGCTTTTTATTTTTTATGACTGTCTAGACAAGCTGAGGGGTGTGTCTGTGTAAAGGCAGTTTTGATACGACTTGCTGTACGTTGCCCGTCGGTTAGCTTGTTTGCGCCGTGTGCAGCTCCGCACAAACGGGGTACGCTGGTTTAAGCCTCATTTGGCTATCAGCACACATATTACGCTCAGCTCAGTTAGGGGAACATAGATTTAGCATGTTAAACCACTACTCAGCTATGGGCACTCATTTTGCACCAGTTAAACCACTGCTCACCTACGGGCAGATGCACTCACCCTGTTAAACTGTAGCTCAGCTATGGGCACATCTGGCATTTTTTATTGTTTTGTTACCTCACATTTCTTCAATATAAATGGTCTATTTCATTACATTTTACATAAAATGTGATTTTATGTGTACATATTTGTCAGGGACTTGTTTCGTGCTTATTTTGCTACAAATAAAAATTGGTGTTGTGGGGGCTCGAACCATGAATGCCTGCTCTTCAGCCAACATCTCTACTGCTACGCTATTGTTTCTTGGCTTACTTTGCATATTTAGTTCTTATATGCTTTCTCACTGACTGCTAACTGTAGCTGCGCTACGGGCACGCCCACGCAAAAGAGCGCACCCACGGTCAAACATCTTTACAATTTAAAAAAAAATTATGTGATGTTCATTTGTACATTTTATGTTCGTAGTCTGTGGGGACATGTGTTGTGTTGTGTTTATTCACATTTCTATGGACTCTGGTGTGGGTGTTTACTTTGGGCACTTTTACTCTTCTGGGGGCGTGTCCGCTTACAGGGCTCAGCCTACGGACACGCCCCCTACTGTCTTACACGGACAGTGTTAGCCTTAGGTGTGATTCAGCATGCTCTCATGAATATGCAGAGCATGCTGACATCACTCTGTTTAACTGCAGCCTCCGTGTATGAGTTATAACTCTTACACGGAGGCTTTGTGAATCCTGCCCATTATCAAATCTAATGATATGAGTAGTTTGACCTGACCTGTTTTTTGGAAATATTTGTAAAAACATTTCCTGTAACAGTCAGGCAAACATTTGCTAACCAATTCACCCAGGTATTCATAGAGAGTGAGGTTGTATGTGCAGAATGAATTTAGAATAATTGTCACTGAAGGTGCAAAGTGTCGCCTACAAAAAATAAAATGGATACAGTATTAACTTTTCCTGGGAGTATACTCAGTGTTGAAGCTGTGCACTGATGCAAATATCATAGACACAGTCTTTCTTCCTTTTTTTTTTACATTATTTAGACCATGTATCTGACATCAAGTATGTAAATGTCAGTTTTTGTGATCATGTAAATATTGTACACACGGTCTGCCATTATTTAGTTGTTTACATTATCCACCTGATGTCACAATAGTAAAACTCTTGGACTTGTAAACTGTGTCATTTCTTGTAAAGTTATATTCCCTCTCTTTTTATTTTAAAATGTAAGCGTTGTTCTTGGATCCTGGCCTATGTTTGACATAGGTCTTCAGTAGCTCAGATTATTATAAATTCAAATAAAATAATTTGCTTATGAGCTTTATCATTAACACATTGCTTGTTGTGTCCATTCAGAGATCCATCTCTTGCAGAGAAGAACTAACTTAGTTCTCAATGTCAGTGTGCAACTGTTAGGATAGCATGACAGGGAAACAATGGACATGCCAATGTGTTAATGAGTTACTTGTAAACTGTAAAAAGGGCTAAACATAAAATCATCCAGAAACATCCTTGATTGTAAACCGACTAATCAGCAACAATGCTCTTAGAATTCTTTTCATGATGAAATTGTATTTTTTAAGTAAATGACTATTCACTACAAATGATAAGGGATATATATCAGTGTTGCACATATTCAAGTAAAAGTTAGAAAGAAAAAAAAAACAATAGGTAGACTTTAAACCCAGGTCTCATAGATTGCTGTTTTGTATAAGTAGGCTGGGAAGTGAGTTGTGCAGTACATTAAATGTAAATAGAACAGACCTTGAAAGAGTCTTTATAACTACAACCATCTGTTATCTGTATAACAAGTAACTGACAATCTAGGAAAGGGCATATATAGCCACAGTTGTGTGCTATGTGACTGATCACTGCCTTATTCACCTGTCATGTATGAGAAATGAAAAAGTTGAATGAGCAAACTTATAACTAAACTCTGGGTGCTCTGGTTTCTTCCCACATTCCAAAGATATGTGTCTGGAGCATTTCTCGCCGGACATCTGCTGAAAATGGGCTCTGCCCCAGTCAGAGGTTCCCAGTAAAGAAATGTTAAATAAATAAAAAAATACTGTACAATACACGCATGAAGTAAGCTTAAAATGTAGGAGTTTATGCAGGGAATGACCATCTGTACTACAGCATCCCTGCACACTAAACTGACTAACTCCAAGGTTGCCTTACCTGGTAGATGAAAGGTATAATGCACAGTGTTACTTAACTTCAAGAATCTTTTTGGGTATTGCATGCCATATAATTTTTCCTGCAGTACTTGGGAGTTGCAGTAAAGACCTTATAGTGGCGAGTAACACATTAGAGTTATCTGAATTGTTAATGAACATCTGATAGACACTACAAATGCTACATTGTATCATAAGTAAAACAGTTTATTCATTTTCAAGTACTGATTATTCTGCAATCTAGAAATGCAATTTGTAGTTTAAAATATATATTTTTTTATTTTTTGGGCAGGTTAAAATTGATATTTTGCTTTTCACTTGCACAGTTTATGAAAAGCCATCAGATTATTTTATTCTTTTGAAGAAAAGATGATCCAATTGCAGCTTCAGAAATTTTCTAAAAGGCAGTTTAACAGATGTCTGGAAGCATACATCCAGAAATTCTCTTGCTTCATTACTGGAAGTGAAATAGCCAAAAACATGAAATGCTACAGTGTATCACATTTCTGCATACTGCAGAGGAAAGAAACATGAAGGTATTTAAAACTTTTACCTTTAAAGAAGATGAAAAAGATAAACCAACAAATGTTCATAGGTTCATAGGTAGGTACTAGGCTATCTGCCCGAAGGCATTTATAAGCCTAGCTTATGTTTGTTGGCTTTTGTTGCCTCCTTAGATTAGTACCCTGTGCCTCTGTCCAGCAGAGCCATTGAAGTGATCCCTGGGGTAAACTTTCTGTTTCCTATCCACTCATCAAGGTTTCTCTTGAAGAGGGTTAGCGAGGAGCTCTGCCTAATGTAGATTGGAATCTTGTTCCAGAGCATGGGAAGTCTCTGGGACAGGAATCTATCCCTCCAGCACATCCTGTTTATTGTTGCGGTGAGTTGAGTGTTAAGGGAGAAATTTAAAATTATTCTGAACCTCAAATCTCTGGCATTTATTTGCCATTTATTCTTTATAAGAAAGCAGCACTGAATGTAATCTATAGAGGCTGAGGTAAATGAGATAAAATCTGAGTCAATGACTATGAATTTGGAGTTACATAATTCACTGCTAAGCATCAGAATAGTGTGTGGTATAAGAAGTGGTCAAACACGGACAGGCATTGAGCTGCTTACATGGCCATGAACATTTTTAAGCAGTGCTGAGTGGCATGCATGCATGAGCCAACACAGAAACTTCTGTGGCATGCAGATCACCTCATAAGCAGGTGAATCTCATGCAAATGAGGCAGGTAGAGTGATCAAGCAAGCAGATAGGCATGTCCTCAGACCCTGTGTCAGTGTCTGCAGTGTACATGGAAAAATTCCTTGTACAGGAGTGTAGACAAACAAAAGGGGTTGTAAAAATATAGATACTTGCACAGAAATGTAATACCACATACACATATAACCAAAATTATCAGAGTATCAGAAAAATGAAAGGAAATAAGTTAAATTAATTTTTTAAATAATTTGTTCATGTTTGCAAAGTATGCAAACATGCTTTATAAAAAAAAGTGGAAAAAAACAAATTAATTAGTATGTGACATAAATGTATTACATGACTGTATGTGGAGTCCCTACAATGGTGCATTTGTGCTGTTGCTAATGTGGTTGGGCTCTGAAGTGTGCAGTTTCCAGGCTGTGAGCATGGGCACCTATGCAAATGGGGTGGAGGTACTCAATAGCAGAAAGGTGTCCGTATATCCCTTTTGTGTAAGCTTAGACCCATGTTGCTGTTTACACAGGAGGTAGCTGACACTGAGGGATATGTCTACTGACTTTTAAGCTCATTTCAGCTTAGGTACACATGTTTGCACAGCACACTGCCTGTCTGAGTGTGTCCCATGCTGAGCATGTTTTAAAAAATGTATTTAATTAGCTTTGATCCTTCTTTAACATAAAATAGGCCCATGCAATTATGTTAATTATATTGTAGGTAGGTGCAGTGCATCATAGTTACCCAATTACACACTCTGCACCTACAGCAGAGCTCTATAAAATATGTATACACCCTACATTCTGATTTTTCCCCAGTACTATGCACCATTGGAGTACAGACTTGGGGATATTAACTGAGAGAATGCTAGGGGCTGCTGCAGGTCTGCTGCACCTGTATGTGCTAGATGCTAAAGTCAATGCTGCTGCTGCTGACAATAGGCCTATACAGAGAAGGAGAGGAGTGTTCAGGCACAGGGTAACCTTCCAGGAGCTACATGAGCTGGAGATTGTACAGCACTACAGGGTGGACAATGACATATTACAAGACCTCACTGACCTCTGCCACTCTCAGCTCAGACCCATAGCCAATAGAGGAGAAACCATCCCAGTGGAAACAAAGGTATGTATAGCCCTTACGATACTAGCTACAGGTACTTTCCAAAGACTAACTGGAGACATGATGGGCGTTTCACAGGCATCAGCATCCAGGGTACTTCACCAGTTCTTGGATGCCATGCTACCACATACCAGTGAGCACATTTCTTTTCCCCTCACTGCTGATGCAACACTTCTACCATGTAGCACATTACCTTGAAGTACTAGTTGGCATAGATTGTACTTATGTACACATCAAGCCACCACCCAGTGAGGAGGGTAGAATCTATGTCACCTGCAATGGGTACCACTCCATCAACTGCCAAGTCATGTACAGTGCCCAGGGGATTATCATAAATATGTGTGCTGGCATCCCTGGCAGTTTTCATGGCTCCCATATTTGGCATGCATCACAAGCTGTACCAGATGTTTGCTGGGGGGGGGGGGGCATCCCACATGGCCATTTATTGGGGAATGCTGTTTATGCTGTGGAATCATGGATGATGACACCCATCAGAAATGCACAAATATCCACCAAAGAATGTCATAATAAGGCACATGCACTAGGAACATTGCTGAGCATGTGTTTGGGCTTCTGAAGTCACGGTTCATGGGCCTTGATATATATGGTGGAGCCCTACAGTACTCTCCAGCCATATGTGCACAAATGTTCACAGTATGTGCTATGCTACACAATATGATCCTGCAGAAACAGGTGCAGCAGTATCAGAAAAGGAGAAGGGATACACAGCCCCTCACCACTGCCTAGGTCACCACAGCCACAGTCACAGGAGGACTCGGAGGAGGAGCCCCCTGATGATGTCCCTGTAGGCAGATGTAGGTGTGCTCAATATGCCCTGGGTTTGGCTAAGAGACAATGCATAGCACATTTACTGAGAACCTAGGGACCTAGGGACTGACACCGCACTCCTACTCACACACATATAGTAAAATTGGTGCCAGGCAACCCACACAGCCTGTACTTATCCATGTATTGGCTGTGTACTGCTTGCATCAAACAGAGTCAGTCCTGAACAACAGTTCTGTCAACTGCTGTATTCGCAAGTTAACTCCCTAATCTACATACTACTAGTAAGGATTACTATAATATGCTATTGTATGTATGGAACCACTGCAGTTATGCAAGGAAATATAGTGGGCTATTTGGAAACAAGTAACATCCACAGTAGACTATAGTTACCCAGTCCACTAGTATATGTTCCTTAATATTCACTAGGACACATGTTTGGAATATGCACTACATCAGTCAAGGGAGATATTAAAGAGTGGGGTCACATGATAGTTGGAGTACAGTGTAGTGCAGCAGGGTTCTCCCAAACCCAACACAGCAGTTGTCCCACATAACTGGTTTAACAGTAGGTCAGCAATGGTATAGCAGCAGTCCAGGCAAACGCAGGGCAGTAACATAGAAATCGATGACACATTGTATGTCTTACTAATGCAAGAATAACATAAATATGTAAGCTGCTGATTGTGTGATGAATGAGTACTCTCTGGCTGTCAGCTTGTGTGACTCAATGGACTAGGGATGTTAACATGGGTGATGCTGTTGATGGTTCAAATCTGGAAATATCCAAATCTTTTGCATGCGAAGTATTATTATGTTAGTGTTTTCACAAACTGTCAGTCTGTGTGTGGTGTAACGTTGTGAAACTTTATCACATATTAATTATATCAGACAGCTGGAGAATGTCATGGACATTTTGAGTGAAGTGCAGTACAGCAGAAATAGAGACAGATGTCAGTGTCTGTAACACACAAAATTCCAGACTAGTGTGCAGGTAGGTGTGGGATGGAGTCACTTTATAAGTACTGGCAGTCCAACTGGGCATGTTCATGCACTTAGTTAAAGTGAGCACATTCATGTTGCCCCTTGATCAAAATGGCCTGTTAAGTATACATATGGCTATACATACATACATACGTATATGTATACATATCCGTCTGTCACTATCTCTCTCTCACATACATAGTACATCTATCTCTATGTATATTCAAATAGATATATATCCATATATATAGAAGTATATATGTGTGTTTGTGTGTGTGTGTGTGTGTGTGTGTGTGTGTGTGTGTGTGTGTGTGTGTGTATATATATATATATATATATATATATATATATATATATATATATATACGTGTGTGTGTGTGTAAGATTATGCTCAACAGAGTTTTATGGTTGAAAGTAATTCTGTTACAAATATGTAACATAAATAAGGTATAAAATAAAGCTTGCTTAAATGCAGAAACAGAGGTTAGTAATATGTGATCAGCATCCATACTAAATGACTGTGGCTTGAAAAATAAGGCACTTGCTGAATGGACATCTTTCCTTACAGACTTAAAAACAGGATGTATGCATTTCATTGTCAGTGAGAGCAAAAATGTAAAATCTGCTTTTTTAAAGAATGGACAACATGACATGTTTCTATCATATGACACTGTTACAATGTGTTTCCTTAAAAACATGCAGCATTTGCACAAGAACAGATGTTCTTATACAAAGATCCAAACAGAATACTAAAGACAAAAACAGGATGTTCACACTGTCAGAAAAGCTGACCTCTTATAAGTTCAGTAAAAATGTGACAGGACATTGTTAAACAAGGAAGCTTAAAAATAATATTATTAAGTCAGCATTTGAATCAGTATTGTTTCTACAGGATGAGCTATTCTCTAAAAATAGAATAACCAGAAATGTATGTATGTGTGTGCGACTAAAATTGTTTATAAAGATCTGTATTAATCCAGTTATGTTAGGGTATTGGTAGGCACATTTGTCCTAAGGTAAAAATGTTATAACATCCATGCTGATTGAACAACAACTAAAAGCTGTAACATTAGTATGTGTGGTTTATTATAAAAAGTTATTTGTTACTGCTCTAAGTTGATGCTGCAAAGTATATTCTCTCATCAGTGTATATTCTGCAAGTTTATGTATGCAACAGACTGTGAATGCAACTATAACCAGACTTTGATTTCAGCAGAATCCAGCCAGCAAGACTGAGTGTCTTAAGAAGACTTCAAATCCATCACAGTAAGCAGCACCATATAATGTTTCAAAGGCAATTAAGCCTGCATTCAAACACAGAGGGAGTGGTAAGCCCTGCAGAGGGTCACTTCAGTCAAATTGCAGTAACTAAAATTTGTACGTATGTGTAATTTCTAAACAGAGGTATTCTAGTTTATGCAGCTTGCAGTAGTAAAGTTTTTTTGGATGTCTGAATCCAGATTGAGCCTGCAGTGCAGGAAGGTGAGCAGTGCCATAAATTCTCCAAGAAAAGGTGGATATCTACTTTGTACAACAGTCTGCTGCCTGTTGTGTTTCCCCAGCTTCTCAAGTGACTCTGAAAAATTTCCAACCATCAGCAGCAACAGCCTGATCACCTGTTTTTTTTTTTTTTTTTTTGCTAACTGGTAAGACTTTTTTTCTGTGTCACATTTTTAGTATGGATGCTAGTAGACATAATTCGTGCAGGAGTAAACCAAGCTTTAGTAAATTGCAATGTTGGTATACACAGCACATTAGTAAATGTAACACCTTATCAGGGCAAGTTCATAGTAAGGCATTATGCAAACGTATTACAATATTTGACTAGTATCTCAAAGAAAACCATGTGGGGTATGACACATTTTTGTGTGATTCAACAAAAACTGCATTTTGTGTATTATGCCATAAAAAAGTATTGCATCATATTGCTAAAAATAGATTGTGAAGACAGATCTGTTCATGATACAGAATTAACTAAGGGTAAAGTGTTTATATTATATTCAGATGTTGAACATCACCACATGTGAGTCAAATCAGTTAATGATAGAACCTCTAGTACATTTTGTTACAAAAGAATGGAATAAACTTCTAAAAGACAGACACAGTGAGTTCAGGAAGCTTAGACAAGTTATTCATACATTTTTTCAAAAGTGCATAGGAGTTTTAGATTCATCAGAACAGGTTACTGAAAAATATCAGAAAGACCATGCAACATTACAGGAAACTCTTGAACAGCAGTTACAGGATAAAGGAAATAAATTAGTTAAACTGACAGAGACTGAGAACAGGAAACTACAGCTGATCTGTACAAAAGATATATATTTTATAATATGTTTGTGTTTTGAAAATGGTTAAGCATACATGCTAAAATCTGATATATGGACAAATCATTCTTAAATGTTTTATTTTCATTCAGATAAAGCAAGACATTTATCAATAGTACAGTAAAGTAGACCATATAACTGCTATTCTAATGGCATAGTCAAAAGGTACACAACAGTTTTAGTGTATAAAAATTAAATAAAAATAGTTAGACAAAACAGTTCTAGTGCATAAAATTAAATAAAAATAGTTAATAAGAGTAAAGATTTAAAGTCACAAGACTGACATGTATTTTCTTTTTATCTGAAATACAATGCACAAGAATAACAGGCAGACAACAGCAAATATCTTCTTCTTCTTCTTTCAGCTTTTCCCAGTTAGGGGTCACCACAGTGGATCAACTGTTCGCTCATGACTGGCAGTCGAGTTTTTGCAGTGTCGGGTTGCCAGCCCAGCACCCAACCTTCCACAGAAGGCACACACACACACACACACACTCACACCTAAGGCCAATTTGGAGTGTCCAATCCACCTCCAGCATGTCTTTGGGATGTGGGAGGAAACCAGAGCACCCAGAGGAAACCCATGTGACCACAGGGAGGACATGCAGACTCCGCACAGGAGGCACCCCAGCCGAGGATGGAACCGGAGAACCTCTTGCTGTGAGGTGGCAACACTAACCACTGCACCACTGCAGCCACCCAGACAACAGCAAATATAAATAATGTAAATATAAACATGTGTTAGTTAAGCTAATTCCTATTTTGTATTTTCAATTTTTATATAATTGTATAGTAACACCACATCAAACAGTTAAAGTTCTGAATTAAAAAAAAAATAAAATAAAATCACAAATGGTATTAGTCAAACAGTTTTTATAAAATTAATGGCAGGACAGTTAAATAAATAAAAAATACTGAAATCCACGTAAGCTAATTGTAAAATAATGTCTATTTATGTAGTATAAATGCATAGTTATGCAAATCACAAATACTTATTATATTTCTAAATGTTTTACAACTACATTCCGATTTCAAACTGTAAGTGTAGATAATTTAAGAACAATGCTAAAAAAGTTAACTATAGTTTATAGAGTATAAAATGTGAGCTCATACCTTCCTTGACTGGATAGTTACAGGAAATGTTGAGCAGATAAGATAAGAAACAAGACTGATTGCCAGAAAAGTGGCTTGAGTTTTTTCTAAAGCATTACTGTTATTAAAACATAATTGTTAAATGATTCACATGCAACATTATTTGGTAGTTGTAATAAAATGTCACAATTGTGCATAGATGTCACTGATAATCTGTTTGCAAGTAAATGTCAAAAGTAAAAAAACTCAGTTGCATCAAGCACAGCCAGCAGATGGGCTATAGTATACATACAGTTCAAATGAATTGTGCAGGATGGCATAAATACCTACTAGTGGTAATAAACAGCAAAAGCTTTATAAAGAATGATCAAATCAGACAAAGGTCTACAGTTTAGTAACCTAATAAAGCAAATGTATAACCAAAGTATTGGTCTGGTATACATTCTATTCTCACAGCATAAAGCAAATAAACAATACTGCAGTATACTACAGGGGGAGGGGCACTCTCTCAGTTTTACACTGACTGTATAAGCAGTACTGCACAAGGGTCTAAAATAAAGCTACAGGAAGAAATATTGCATTCTTTCTTGACAAAACTCTTTGGGGGGGAGGAAAAACAGGTATTAATGCATAAGAAACACTGGTAAACAGATTAAATCTTGAAGTCCAAGATATTTTATGCTAGTTATTATTGTATTGTTTAGTATTAAATTGTATTTACAACCTGTTAAAGCTATACAAGAAATTACTTAAGCTATACAAGAGAGAGTATTTTTAATATGTTTTTGGCAAGACAATGTTGGTATGCAAAAAGCATAAATGTTTCTAATTTCTGGGTATGTAGTTGCCTCTGGTGGCAATTCCACTAGATACTTCTAAAGAGACATAAGAATGTTCCAAGATTTTGCTTGATGTTAATGTTACTATGTTTGTAAGGTTAGACTAAATGTACTTTACAGTCTTTATATCTATAAATACAAAAGAATTTAGTTGAACCATGTTTTAAAAAAATGGATCCAGGATAGCTACTAGATTGAACTGCATGAGTAGTAAACAGTCTGTGTAAATACATACTGTACAGGACACATTGTAATAAGTTCAAAAGTAATTCGTCAAGTTGTAATATCACTGTTTTTTTCCCCAGTTAGAGGAAAATGATATTAAAATATTGTACTCATACAGCTAATGGTCTAATATGTACATAGCATTCTCTGGTGTATAAATCATGTTTTTTTAAATCCTCAGGTATTAAATATACTGAAATAATTGCATTCAAATATTTATTATCTAAGCCCAGTTCAGTATTTTACCAAGGTATTAATGGGCAGTTCAGAAACATGAACACAATATTATGGTTAAAATGACATTTAACTGTATATTTTCAGCAGTGTATAGATGTTTGCAGTAGCACATAGTTTTTGTCTCTTATAAATATTAGTCTATTTCTAATCTTTTGATATTAATAAAAGTAAAGAGTTAATTCAACAGTTGCAAAGAGTTAATAAAAGAGTTCTAAATCATAAATGAAATTCCGTGATTGCAAAAGAATAAATTAATCAAGTTAAAAAATAAAATTAAAGCAGACACAGCTCATAACTGATAAAATAGTTTCACAGAATGGTCTGTAAAAGAAAAAGTTGTTAGATACATTCAGTTTTGGTAGTAATACTTGATATCATTGTAAAATTGCATTTTGACTTGTATCAAAAGAAGACTAAAGCTTTTGTTTCTTAATGTGTTTTCTATATAATGTGATCAAAAATACGCATCAGTATAAAGTGTTCTGAGTACATTAAAATAAAAAAGGGAATTGTAAGATTATGCTCAACAGGGTTTTAAAGTTGAAAGTAATGTTACAAATATGTAACATAAATTAGGTATAAAATAAAGCTTGCTTAAATGCAGAAACAGAGTTTAGTAGTATGTGATCAGCATCCATACTAAATGACTGTGGCTTGAAAAATAAGGCACTTGCTGAATGGACATCTTTCCTTACAGACTTAAAAACAGGATGTATGCATTTCATTGTCAGTGAGAGCAAAAATGTAAAATCTGCTTTTTTAAAGAATGGACAACATGACATGTTTCTATCATATGACACTGTTACAATGTGTTTCCTTAAAAAACATGCTTTTCTGCACTTATCAGCATTTGCACAAGAACAGATGTTCTTATACAAAGATCCAAACAGAATACTAAAGACAAAAACAGGATGTACACACTGTCAGAAAAGCTGACCTCTTATAAGTTCAGCAAAAATGTGACAGGACATTGTTAAACAAGGAAGCTTAAAAATAATATTATTAAGTCAGCATTTGAGTCAGCATCTGCAACAATCAGTATTGTTTCTACAGGATAAGCAATTCTCTAAAATAGAATACCAAGAGGAAATGTATATGTGTGTGCATGACTAAAATTGTATATAAAGATCTGTATTAATCCAGTTATGTTAGGGGTATTGGTAGGGAAACATTTGTCCCGAGGTAAATGTTATAACATCCATGCTGATTGAGAAGTAAAGTAGAACAATAACTAAAAGCTGTAGCATTAGTACGTGTGGTTTATTATAAAAAGTTATTTGTTACTGCTCTAAGTTGATGCTGCAAATATATTCTCTCATCAGTGTATATTCTGTAAGTTTCTGTATGCAGACTGTGAATGCAACTATAACCAGACTTTGATTTCAGCAGAATCCAGCCAGCAAGACTGAATGCCTTAAGAAGACTTCAAATCCATCACAGTAAGCAGCACCATATAATTTTTCAATATATTTATGTGTGTGTGTGTGTGTGTGTGTGTGTGTGTGTGTGTGTGTGTGTGTGTGTGTGTGTATATATATGTGTGTATATATATATATATATATATTTATATATATATATATATATATATATATATGTGTATATATATATCCATATATGGGTCTACTTCACATCACCTAAATCTCATTTGACTGACTTTCATTTGACTGAGACCAAATCACCTAATTTTCAAAATACTGAAAACTCACTTGACTGAATCTCATTTCACTGAAAGCTTACAATGCTAAATTTCAAAAGATTAAAATTTAAACCATAGACATACATTACAGCACTAATGAATACCTCTTTTCAGAATTTAAAAACTATGTACTTACCCTTTTAACAAAAAAAAAAAACACAATATAAAACCAAACTAGGTGGGGGTCACACCCCCACACCCCCAATGCGGGGGGCTGTGCCCCCCAACTATATATACTAACTCCAGGATCACACTACAGTGGGAAAAGGGCATATACGTTTTACTTGCCTTACAAAAATCTACACGCTGCCACTACTGCTGGGAACACACAACACATCCACCATATTACTTTAGATATGTCCCATAAAAATGGAAAAAGACATACCCACATTTAGAAACACTACAACACTCCTTTCTACATGACTATCAGTATTTTGACAGCACTGTAAGTCACAGAAATTCTTTTTATCACAAACAAGTTACAGGTGAAGGGAAACCCACATCATGTCTATGACTTACAATTCAGTGAAATGAAATTCAGTCAAATGAGTTTTCAGTATTTTGAAAATGAGGTAATTTGTTCTCAGTCAAATGAAAGTCAGTCAAATGAAATTTAGGTGATGTGAAGTAGCCCTATATATATATATATATATATATATATATATATATGTATATATATATATATATATATATATATATATATATATATATATATATATATATATAAAATATATATACATACACATACTTCTCAGTCTCTTCCCCATATATCTACATAACACATATACATATCATAGACACACACACAGCTACATGTATATATACATCCCTGCTATGTACAGATATATGTGTGTGGATGTTTGTATTGTCCTACATACCCTAACACTGGTGAGTAAAGCTGCTCTATCACACATCTATAATGTTGCTCAGTGGATCCAAAGTAAGGGCTTAACTGTAAATAATGGACTTACCTACAGACTCCTGTGCCTGCTGGATGTCACCACATAGATAGCAACAGGTGAGCAGGTAGTGTAATGTATAATGTTGACTATGTATGCATGGACAGGGCACATTGTTCCTGCCCACAGGCTTGCTCATCCAAGTGGAAACAGCCACATATGGACATACTGGTAACTACTAATAACAGTTATCCCTCTGCTGGGATATTACATGCAGATAACAGTACAAAGCAATGTCACTCTGCAGGCCACAGATGCTGCCCAACTCAAGCCTAGTCTGTGTAATCCACAAGTAGTTTGCCTGCAATCAGATTTAAAACAGCCATCAGCTGTGGCATGTGTGATAAGTACTGTGCTCTATAGTGTGTAAGACTACATAGGTAGGGGTTCTAATCTCACTGCAGGCCACTTGAGCTGTGTGTGTGTGCGTGTGTGTGTGTGTGTGTGTGTGTGTGTGTGTGTGTGTGTGTGTGTATATCCCCCTGCCAAACAACTGAGAAACCCTCACTGGCTCTCCAAGTGCAGTGGTTATGCACGTTTTGGCCCTGTACGTTACTGCTGGCTTCCAAATTTCCCTCTTCTACAAGGCCTGATGATGTCATCTACCCTAAGACTACCATCCAACTTAAGCTGTGGTGCATGTGATAAATGCTGTGCTTTATAGTGTGTAAGACTAGATAGGGAGGGGTTCTAATCTTAGTGCAGGCCATTTGTTATGTGTGTGTGTGTAACCCCTGCCAAACGGAGCAACCCTCATTAGTTAGCAACCTGCAATGGTTATGCACTCTTTTGCCCTGTAAGTTGCTGCTGGCTTCCAAACTGCCCTCTTCTACAAGGCCTGATGATGTCATCTACCATAAGACTAACACGTGCCTCAGTAGCATCCAACTTAAGCTGTGGTGCATGTGATAAATGCTGTGATTTATAGTGTGTAACACTAGATAGGTAGGGTTTCTTACCTTACTACAGGCCATTTGTTGGGTGTGTGTATCTGTGTGTGTCCCCTTGTCAAACAACTGAGGAACCCTCATTGACTATCAAGGTGTGATGGGTATGCACTTTTTGGCCCTGTAAATTGCTGTTGGCTTCCAAACTGCCCTCTTCTACAAGGCCTGATGATGTCATCTATCATAAGAATACCACCTGCCATAATTGCATCTGACTTAAGCTGTGGCACATGTGATAGGTACTGTGGTTTATAGTGTATAAGACTAAATAAGTAGGGGTTTTAATCTCATTGCATGTCACTTGATGCCTGTGTGTATGTTCACAGGGCATACATATGATCATCTTAGTAACTCACAAAGAAGTAGAGTTTTGCAGAGTTTTAGTTGTAGCAGGTGATGTGGCCCTCAAAATGCCTGACCACAACTTGGCCTGCTGATGTCATCAAGCATAATACGTCCTAAACTGACAGTACTATCAGACACGAGGTGTGTTGCATACATCACATACTGTGACCTGTACTATGTATCATTAATGGGTAAGGGTTCTAATCTATATAAAGTCAACTTGCACTATATGTGTGCTATGCCATGTCCTGTAAGCAGTAATTGGAAGTGCCTCTATCCTCACTGCAGCCATGTTTGTGTGTGTGGCTGTTAGAGCAATTTACATCAGCTTATGGAACTATAGGATGTTTGAAGTTCAGTACCATAATTGCCACACAGCCATCACAATCGTAGACAACTGTATACCCTTATTTACATGATCAGCACATATTGCCCCAGTCCAAGATGGACACAGGCAAGAGCCCTGTGGTGAAATGATGCCCACCCAGCCAGTCATACAGATGACATGTGCTGAGGTGCACTGAGATGGTGTGCTTGCCATTAGCCAGCGTTCTGTTGCAAAGGTGGGTTAAAGTCTGCTAGACAAATCTCTACCACTAGTATGTATTATTAATGTCACATACTAGGTTAATGTCTTTACAGTGATTAATCCATGTACTATGCCACCTACACATATGCAGCATTTACAATCAAGCACAGTCACACCTTGCCCATAATGCAAGGCAGATATCACTTCTGAGTAGTCTATATGCCACAGGATACAATGACACTCATTTCAGACGATCCACACTGAACACATGCTGAAGACATGAAGTTCCCTTGTGAGGGACCATACTCTTGTGTGCAAGTGCCAGTACTGCTTGGAAAAGTCCATTACAAATGGCCATTGCACTCAGATATTGGAATTCTGAAGGAAGAGTACATGGAGGTTATGACTATGTCAAGTACGGGTGATTGTGCCCTCAACTATGACACATGATTCCCGTCATTCCACTGGGGGGACAAGGTGGTCTCAGGCACATTAGGAGTAAACCTCTGTGACCAGATCTGTGTGTCCATTTCTTTCACCCTGAGTATGTACATCACATGTTGCAACTGATGTCCTACTTACCAGGTACATAGGTGTTACTGACGCACATGATACTGCATATATATTTGCATGGAGTTCATGGGCATTACTATGTCAGTAAGCATTTGTTTATCATTACCCTCTTGCAGGATATTGAACATAACTCACAGACTCTATGAGTGCAAACACTTTGCAGGCATCAACTAACATTGTTAGCCACAGACAGTCACTATTTGCTTGTATCATGGTTAAATGGATTCCAATCAGTAGAGGATCCAGGACTGAGCCTGTTGAACACTGCTGCTTACAGATCAGCTATTGGAGGTGAATGTCCCTATGTTCAGTATGTGTGCCATCAATGGGCCAGAAAGTGACCCCTACAGTGATAGTGCCATGGATGCCTAAGTGGGTGCTTTGTACATGATGCCTTAGTGAGGGATATAGTCAGATGGCTTGGCTCAGTCTGGGGGTCATATGTCCTGATGTCACCTCATCCAGGTCCTTGGTGACTGCCTCGGAAATGTCCACCATGTTTAACAGTCATGAGTCTCCTCTCAGACAACCAAAGTGTGTACAAGCAATTGTGTGTAGATCACATATATGTGTGCTGATTAGCTCTTTTTTTAATTTCTCAAAGTCTTTTGGGTTTCTAATACCATTATGGGAATGGGCCCCATTCCTAAGTCAAAGTATGATTAAAGTTCATGAAATTAGTATTGTTTCAATCTTTGATGTCAGCCAGTAGTGCTCTTCACAGCACCTGCAATGTGCCCAGTAATCACTCCTTCTGCAATTCATATGGAGTTACATGTATTGCTAACATATCCAAATACGACTGTAAATTCTTTTTTATAAGGCCTGTTGCTCCTACTACTATTGGAACTGTCTTGGTATCCTTCTTCCACATTGCTCTCGTTTCTGTCTGCAGATCCTGATACTTTATGACTTTGTGTCTCTCTGTACACAGTACACTGTAGTCACTGTGTGTAGCAGTTTCATTGATCAATGCTACTTTTGTCTTCTTTTCTTGGACCACTATATCCAGTTTTCTAGCATCTATCCTTTGGACTGTTGATAATGGGTGATCCCATGTGATATAAACTTCATAATTTTCCATGATACTTTGTGGCTCATGTTTCCAGTGTTTTTCAGCCACTTCAGTACCATAATGTTTGCACAATCCCAGTCCAACAGTCTTGCCACATTATTATGCCTTTCAGTATACAGTCCCTGTCATTAGTGAGTTGCAACCATCAACAAGGTGTGTGACTGTTTCCAATTCTGTTTTATGTACCCTATCTCCCTATCTTGGGCTGCCAATATTAACCTTTCATTTCTTGGTTTGAATTAATCTCTCCTTAACCATTCATGCATTTGTTCCTGATCAACATGAGGTTCTTCCAGAAGTTTTCTATACTTACAACTATATTTATGTTTTTTTCCATATTTCTTGCCTTCTCATCTGGTCCTTCACCTTATATTCTCTCTTTTGTTTTTTTTTTTTGTTTTTTTTGGCACATTCAGTTGCTGCTTGGTTTTTATCTACTTCTGGTTTGATTTCCATTCCTACTTGACGTCGATATGCTTCTGCTAAATTAAGCAGAGATGTCATCTTAGATTTATTCTCCTCATGTTTCAAAACTTTCACTACATTTGGATCTTGTGAGGTCAGTAGATATGTGTATAGTCCCACAATTGCAGATCTATACATGTAATCAATTTCAAGGAGGCCCATCCCTCCTTCAGAATGAGGAATATATAATCTTGGTATACAGTGATTTTTATAAATCATTTGGTGAGCATGAAGCATCCTTCTAGTTTTAATATCCAATCTATCCAATACTTTTTGGGGCCAGTCAGTCACTCCAAAGCTGTAAGTTAGGACAGGAAGAGCAAACTGATTTATAACTTGGATCTTGTTCCTAGATGTCAGTGCTATTCTCAGGACTAATTTAAGTCTTCTTGGCTTCATGATGAATTCCCCTATGGCCATACAAATATGGATGCTCAGGCAAAGAGGTCTATAGTTCTGGTAGTCAGTGCATGCACCAGCTCTGTGCAAGAGTATAACATTTGCCATTGTCCAGTCAGCTGGGGTTCAGCCAGTGGTTTCAGTGTGATTGCAAGATGTTCCCAGTAATGTTAGTAATCAATGACACATCCCATGTAGGATGCAGTCTAGGATGTTAACATGACCAATAGATGCTGTGTATCCCCCATAGAGAGGCCATTTACAACCTACTCTGTAGATATGGAAGTTATGGGATAGGTTGTAGGAATGTCTTGTGTCACATATGGTGAGGACAAGGGAGTAAAGTTGATGCAGAACATGTGGGACTACAAGTTAGCTATGGCTACAGACCCATTCTATGTGGCATCATTAAGTATGAGTTCACTGACAATCTGGGCCTGTGCTTTGAGGTTACACATGTAACTACACTGTGTGTTGTGGTTCTGCTTTGTGTGGGTGGCTAATTTTGTCATGTATTGTGTCTGCACAACATCACAACACTATGTGGTTGTTATAGCTGAGGAGGTTGTGTCACCATTTTGCGGTGGGGGGGGCACCCTCACCCCAGCTGTCACACAGTAATGTCCACCACCTATTGTGCAGCTGATAATGCCAGTTGTCCACCAGGCAGGTCTGCTGTTGCATGA
This sequence comes from Protopterus annectens, assembly GCF_019279795.1. NCBI lineage: Eukaryota > Metazoa > Chordata > Ceratodontiformes > Protopteridae > Protopterus > Protopterus annectens. Next base: position 1,861,715,719 of record NC_056741.1, read on the forward strand.
AAATCCTGTGTTCCTCCTATCAGTACAGCTGAGTTCATGCAGTTGTTATACTGGTGCCATAATTCGTGGGTGTACAGCTCTGTTATACATGCTGTCCAATCAGAGGGGGGAGGTGCAGTCAAGCTATGTAAACCATCCCACAGTGGGTAATACATGGCTTTGTTGAAATATATGTCTGTATTGTCTGCAAGGGGGTTACTGTTGGTAGTTTTAATGAAACTGATCTGTGGTCAGATCCCACCAAGGAGGACCTCACATTGGAAGGGGGCTGCAGTGGTCACTCATATTGGTAAACACATGTTGCAAAACATTGGTTCCCCTTGGGGATGTCATGGCACTGCCCCAGGACAATTTAGTTAAGGATGTAGACTAACCTTTGGGTAAGTTAGCTGCAGCATGACTAAGCAACACAGTTGTTGGTCACTTAATGCCACCCCACAACATGATGTAATGATATATCTCGATAGACACATGTACATACAAGTACGCACAACAGGTGTATGGATACATGGAGCTGCTCGTGTAGCTGGCTATTACTTGCTTATGTGCCCTTCCAGTATTGAATGCCACCTGCATTGTCTCCAGGAAATCACAGTGTTTCTCAAAATCTGGATGTGTATCTATCCTTAATAAGTATGTTTGTGGTGCTGTCCCCAGCCTTGAACCAGATGTCCTTGACTGCACACATCTGCATAATCAAGGGTGGGGACACATTCCACAGAGGGGGTTTCAGTGGTGCCATACCCACTGTGTAGTAGCATAACCATGATGTTTTATACAGATGGTGTTCTTATTGCCAATGTTTCCCTGAACAGTGCATCTAAGATGCTTTGTAGGGGTGGCAGTAGCCATAGCTGTTACTCCACATCTCAGGGGTGAGAGATGAATAACATTACTGGTGAAGCATTGATGTCTGTTGAGCAAGGCATCCCAGGCAGACATGTAGTAGATCCCCTGACAATGACACTAGATGCTAAGGAAATTATTGACTTCCATCAATTTGCATGTGTATGGAGCCATCATCCCAGGTGAGTGTCATCTGCAGCCGAAAGGTATGTGTATACCCGAAAGAGACACAGAGTGGCTAAGCACAGTTATGTGTTTGCATACAGGCCGGTGACATATGTCACTAGTTGTAGACACCTGCAGGAACTAGGATTTCAACATTATATTCACTGATATCCCTTGATTTGTAGCAATTTGTAGTAAGGCCTATTGTTTCAAGCCACAGACAGCTATCTGTGACCTTTCCCATATGTAGCCACTTGACACAGACAACAATGTGTCTCACAATGTAATCACCTCTGACTAAGGGGTGTGATTTTGTGCTTTGCCTTGGGTGTTTGACCAGTGAGAGAGTGGTGCATGCAGTAGTATATGTACTGTGCACTCCAGAGACAGGATGTTTTGAGGTGTCTGTTTGGCAATGTGCCTGGTAAGGAGCTGCACACATGCAGGTGTGTGTGATGTGGGTGAAGATGGTGTAGGATGTGAGCTGTGTATGTTGACATAATGATCATTGCCATATGTAATGCCTGCTGTTGGAGACACCATAACAGCAAGGTTTGAAATGCAGTCACATCTGTCACATGTTGTGTTTGTGTGTCATAGGAGTAGAGCGGTGGGGACACTCCCAAAACCTCAGCAGCAGGTCCTGCAAAGGTAGGGTCATGCTGACTTACCCTTGGGGTTGACAGCATGATATACAGTGTTTGCAGGCACACCTTGCAATAAAGATGTGGATGCTCGTGTATGCATAGCGGACTTGCTCAACTCTGCTGACATTATGTTGGCCTCACAAGCGTACGATGCCCATCAAGTGACTAGATAGTACACTGGTTGTTGTGTGGTATGATGTGGGAACACAGACATATGTTGGGTAAATAAGTGTACATTATGACATGCCTAGGACATGTAGCAGGTGAACACACATAATATGTCCTATAGAGTCCATGTCATGACTGTACATGTGTAGTCTGTCTCATAAATGCTTTGTAGGAGATGTGTATGGGTGCCATACAGGGAGGTGTCAGATCCGACTGTGTACCTCCCACACATCCATGACAGGACTAACACATGTCTTATGTGACCTACACACCTACACCATCACTGTGGTATAACTACTACATGTTGGAGAGACAGGTGTGTCACACAGAGAGTACATCCTATGTGTAACAGGCACCCCATGAATGTGAAGCACACATCTGCTGTAACACACATGTTCAGGTTACACTATGGGATGCAGAACATGACAATCATAGCTGTTGTCGGACAAATGTCTGTATTGGACACAGGACATGTGAAGATGGGTCATCCACAGCACCACAGCTTGTGAATGTGATTGCTCCCAACATGCTGGTGTTACTTATCAAGGGTATCAGACCTTTTCATAGATTAGGGATGCATGAGTATGCTGCATGAGACCATTGTCCTTGTTAGCCTGTTGCACACATATGGGCTAATGGAGCCATGCACCTATAGTGCTGTACCTTGCTGAAGACATATTTCTTCTGTGCAGTCTATCCTGTCATGTGATGTCTATGGCTGCCTTGCTGCTGTGTGTCCATAGGTGTGCCCAACAGAATCCTGAAACAGAAACAGAAATAGCTCCGCAACAGACCATTCATTCTGTAAGTATACAGCCATTACAATATCATACAACATAAGGTACACAGAATTATATGACTTACTCATTACAAGCCAGTATACAGTATCTATCAGTAACCACTACAAGTAGCATAGCTAAATGCATTATACAAGTACATGTCAATTTATATAGTCACCCTATGCATCAGACACGTAGCTTCATTTCCCTGCATCAGTAATGAGAATGACAGGGATGTAGCACAGGTATCATCACTTGCACAGGGTGTTGTGTGGGGGTGCAGGAGGCCTAGGCTGACCCAAAAGGTTGACAGTATGTGTGTGAGTCAGGAAGGGAAGCAAACAAGGTGGCCCATGGAATTGTGGCATGTGTGTCTGTAGGTGACCTGCATTTGACAGTGGTGTGTGAGTGTGTGGGTGTACACAGTTAAGCTCAGTGCTAGCCTTACATTTGTGTATGTTGGACAGCTTTGAACCATGCATGGTAGAGTTGACAGTTCACCGTCTCTGGGCCTGAACATGGGAACTGGCTCTGCTAGGAGATGCACTGGCACTGCCATGCCCAAGGAGGTCAGAAGCAGTGCTAGTACCTGATGGTGACTGCTGTCCTCCATGGGAATGCCCAGGACCATGAACCCAATGCCTGCCATGTCTTGGTGTGGACAGCACACTCCCCTCTGTAACACTGGATGTACTGCCACTACAGGAGCGTGATTTGCATGGCTACGTAAACTCTCAACAGATGGGGTTGCTGACCTACACCCACGAGGCCGATGCTCAACTCCAACCACACATTCCAGCACAGACACTGTGCATTCCAAGAAAATCACTGTCTTGGCCCACCTTCTGTCACCAATGTGGTGGAGGCAGTCACGGATGTCAGACTTTTCTGCATCCATAACCCTGAGCATACATCTGGAGTTCCTTTCAGAATGTGACTGTGCCTCCCTGATGGCCTGAAACATACGTAGAGTGAACCGTGATGTGACATCTACAACAGGTGGTGGAAGGACAACAGGCCTGCTATGAGCACCCCTATCAATCCACTTGTGTGAATCCTCACCAGCTCTCTGGCTATAGTCAGTGTCTACACTCACTGCAGCCATAGTTGCCACACTTTCCTGTTCAATGTCATCGCCCTCTGACTGTCCAATATCTGTGGCCTCTGGGGACTGGGTGTGTGTAGGCATACTGACTTTGCGTGTGGTGACAATGAGGGCAGAAGAGTGATGTCAACCTCTGGGACATATTCACTCCCTGATACACCCACCTGTGCCTCACTGTGGCCATCATCATCATCAGTGTCTGAAGAGACACTGACATCAGGTTGTGTAGGAGATAGAGACCAATCCCCCGGTAACTTATGATAAGACAGGAGAAAGCAGTACATTAATACCTACATTATTACACTCTGCAGTACTATGTTGCATTAAATGTACAGCTCTATACACTGTTGACACTATTACAGACCTGATGAAACCCCAACCTCATATATTAGGACAAGAGGACATTACTTTCCCCACAGTCAGCTGTTCCTTGTAAATAAAAGCTCTATACACAGCAATTTCATCTGCAAACATGGGGTACACTTCCGACATTTGTGAAGACTCTGTACAATTGAGACATATGGCAATCTGCAATGTCCTGATAATACTGTTGAATCTATCAGTGTGGTGACACCTGCAAGGCATACATATGACTGAAACATGTGTACAGTCATAAAAGATCTGCACATTTGGCAATCATACCAACAGTACAGCACTGCAGGCAGTAGGCCTGGGATGACACTTTAGGGACTGCATTGCTGTAAACCTACATCTATAACAAAACAGTGTTGTGCTTACCAGGAACAGGTCCACGGTCTTGTCCAATACTCGACAGACCTGTGTAAAGTAGAGGGAGAGGTAATGTCAGTATCACAACATGTTGCACCACAACAAGGTAATATGCCCATATAGCTCACATTTACAGTAGCTACTATTTAATTATTATATCAGTCAACATCTGAGCAGGAGAGACAAACTGCAGTTACACCCCCGCATAAAGAACACAGACCTGACACCCATGTAAGAGTACGTATACCCTGACACAATGAATGCTTCAGTATTGCAATGGTGATCAAACTAAACTTATCTGCATGCTCCTCTGCCAGCACCCACATCCACAATGCCTGGTAGCTCTTGTGTGTGACTAGGTTCACCAGGAATTCCTTAGTGGCCAAGAGTGGTTGTTCCACTGCAGGCCCTCCATCAGTGATGCCATGATCCCTGGCTACATCTGCTGCTCTTCTGTGTACAGCATTGATCATGTCCATTGTGTGGTGTCAAACCTGCTCATATGTCCTGCTCTGATGACCTGTGGGATTCACATCACAGACAGGGTCAGCCCACAGTGCTGTCTGCTGTTCCCTGTTGTGCCTTCCCCCGAACAGGAGGAGTTCATGGTGTTGCCGGAGGACTTCAAGTATAATCTCATTTTCTGCATCCTTGAAAGATGCACGGCATTGCGGATACATGTGTCCAGCAAGACAACAAAGACAACAGAATGGCAACACATGTCAGGATCACATATGTAGAGGTACACTATTTAGAGATACAGGAAAAACATAATGGCTGCCAGTATACAATGCTTGCTCAGACATCTCATGTTACCACAGTGTGCAAATATGCTAAGTGTGTGGATACAACTAAGATACTAGTGATGGTTAGCTATTCCTGTGTGTGGCATGACAGATACTGCTGTATGATCATACACCCAACACTGGATTCTGTTGTAGTGTGTTCTCTAGGGGCAACCCCCCTGATACTATGTCAAAACAACAGTGCCAAACAAATTGTAGTGTGCTATTACAACCAGTATACAGGGACAGTGTGCCACATTTACAAAAAGCATTCCACCTTTGATGTATTGTACGTCCTATGTAGGTGTAACAAATCTGGATATCAATGACATGTCAATATCACAGTTCTAAGACAGGCTTAATGCTGTAACCCCTATTCTCTGTAAGTATATTCACACATCTGCATTCTAGTGTAAACAAAATGATTACATACCTGCTGGAGTGCAAAACTCCTCTGTTGATATGTGGTGATATTTAGGTTTTTGCAAAAGCATGTTCTGAGTGCAGAAAATCTCATACAGAATGGTTCCTCATAGCCAGCATGTTTGCCTTTTAACACGATTCTGATTAGCAGGTGATTGCCTCTTAACCAATCTGTGGTTCCGAAATGCTAATTGCAGGCAACACGGCTGATTTGCAGTATCTTCAGTCAATGACATGCAACCACTGTACAAGATATAAAGCCTCCGTGTAGGTTACAAGCCTTCTGATATGTTGTGCTGGACATTACTGGGTTGAGGAGACTATGTCATCACAGACGGTAGGTCTGTAGAAGCTACTGTTACATAGAGATGTGTATGGTACAGGCTGCAGCTGCTGCTGCAGGTAATTGGCCTAGCTAGAGAGTATGAACACTTTGGAGGACAACATGCTGTAGGAGTAACTGTGGCAGCTGAGGCAGCCTTGAAGTAGAGGCAAAGCCAGAGTTTTTGTAGCTATTCTACTCCAATTAAGGCTTGTGTTTACATCTTTCGGTTCTGAGACATGGACTGAAGCTCCAAAGGTGGTGGTGTCTCCATATTCATAAAGGGTATGCACACCTCCAGACTAGTAGCTCAGCATAATGCATCTGAGATACTTCAGGTACAACTAACATTGGGTAAGATGGCGATCCAGGTCATAGCCTGCTATAGGTCCCCAACCATGTCCCTAGACTCTCACTCCATGTTCCTAAGCACCTTGGAATCTATTAAGGTCCAACCCAACACTCTCTTACTAGGAGACTTCAACTACCCCTCCATCAACTGGGAAAACTACTCGAGCACCAATACACTGGCCCAATGCTTCCTGGAATTCATCAATTCCAATGCCCTGGACCAGCTCATTCTGACCCCCACTAGAGGAAGCAACATCCTTGACCTGGTTATTACTAACATGAGCAACCATTGCTCCACACCAGTAGTCAATCCCTCCCTGGTCAGATCTGACCATAAACTAATCACCATGGAAAGCCACATCTCACCCAAACCCCCCCCACTGCAAAAGTAACCATCTTGAAAAACTTCTCCAAAGCTGACTTTGGACTCCTAAAAACAGAGGTGGATAACTTTACGGCACCTATACCAATGGAAAATACCTGCATGACTGCTGAATCATACACCAATGCACTGTACAAACATGTACACAAATGCATGGAACTAACAATACCCAATAGAACCAAGACACGCTTCTTCAAAAAAAGGAAGCCAATCTAGTGGTCCCCTGCCATTAATAAACTCTACAACAGAAGAAAGAAACTGTTGCAGAAAAAGGTGAAGTCCCAAGACTGGAAAAACTCCCTTATTAGCCTCAACAAAAAGTTGAGATCACTCATCAAATCCTCTAAAGCCAGCTATGAAAGCAGAATTGCGGCAGACACTAAAAACAGTCACAAAGCCTTGTATAGCTTTATCAAGAACCTCCACGGCAATACCCAGATTTGCTCTGAGATACTGCACAATGGTCCCTCATATACTTAGCCAACAGATTTTGCCTACATACTGGCAGACAGATTCAGTGCCAACTTTACATCTCTCCCCTACAAAGGACCAATCACAATACTGGAAGAATGCCAGGCACCCAGCATTACTGCAGCACAGGTTAAAGCTGCATTGTCCAAGGCCAAGAATATAGCTTCCATGGGACCTGATAATATCCTTGGCTCTGTTCTACATGAACTACAAAGTGAACTTGCACCACATCTGTGTGCCCTGTTCAGTCACAGCCTCACCTCAGGTGCACTGCTACAGTCATTCCTCTCCATAAAGGGGGAATGACTACAGACCTTGGGAATTATTGCCCCATTAGCCTGATGGGTCTGATATGTAAAGCTATGGAGCACATCATCATGGACCTGATTAACAAAGATATAGAAAATCCCCAACTCTAGACCCCATGCATTTTGGCTTGTGAAAGGGAGATCATGCCTGCTCAACCTGGTTGACTTCTTTGAATCAGTCACCAGGGCTGCGGATGAAGGTAAGGTAATGCATACAGCCTACCTCAATCACCAAGCTAGGCATCAACCCCTATATCACTAGGTGGGTTGCAAATTGACTCACAGATAGAACACACAGTGTAAAAGTAGTGGACTCCAAGTCAGCCTGATGACCAGTCATGCATGGAGTCCCACAGGGATCAGTCCTGGGTCCTCTCCTGTTTGGAATCTACTTCTCAGAAGTCCAGGCCAACACATAGGGACTATGGCTGACCAAGTTTGCAGATGCAAGCTGGGAACCATTGTTAACTCCCCAAGTGATGCAGACATCCTACAGAAAGCCCTCACTGAAACCAATGACTGGTGTTGAAACCATGGCCTTAAGCTTAACGCCAAAAAATGTGTCATCATCCCCTTTGGTAAAAACGCAATTCCCACTAATTACCACATCGATGGGAGCCCACTGAACACTGAAGGTGTTATAAGAGATCTGGGGCTGCAGGTTGACAGCAACCTCTCCTTCGACCACCACATTGCCACTGTGGTCAGAAAGTCCTTCTATGTGGCACATCTCTTTACCAAGGGTTTTGCATCCAGGAAGAAAGAGGTCATCATCTCTCTCTATTCTTCTCTCATTAGACCAATTATCGAGTATAATGCCCCATTTGGCATGTACCTCACTAGACACCTGTAACAGCTGTAGAGGCCAAAAAGGTATCTCATGAAGAGGATCATAGACATTAAACACATGTCCTACATGGACAGAATCAAAAGACTCCAACTATTCTCTGTCTCATATTGTCTACTTAGAGGTGATCTCTGCTTGACTTACAAAGCCATGTCTGACCCAGCTCTGTTAGAAATGCTACATCTAAAGAAATCCCAATCCCCCCACATCACATGCTCTGGAGACCTCAACCTCATTCCCACAATCAACAGAACATGCTGGAGGGACAGGTTCCTCACCCAGAGACTGCCCATGCTCTGGAATAGACTTCCCACACATGTCAAGCAGAGCACCTCGCTGACCCTCTTCAAGAGAAATCTTGATGAGTGGATGGGTAACAGAAATTTCCCTCAAGGATCACTCCAGTGGCTGTACTTTATAGAGGCACTGGGAACTAACATCGGGTGGCCCAATGCCAGGGCACGTCTATGGGCTAGGCTTGTAAAGCTTCTAGGGCCATTAGCCTAGTATACACCTATGAACCTATGAACCTATGAAAGTATGTTAGGCAACAGTATCATTAACAGAGTACTAGGCTACATGTTTATTGTGCCCTTGAGCAACATAGGGGATAAATATAACAGTATGCCCACCATCTGGGCAACTGTCAGGCCACGTGTTACCCAATGCTCGTTTGGAATGTGTATGCTGGCAGTCCTTGTTATGAGCAGGGGCTTCATATGTGTATGTTAGTTGTACAGCTGTGCTAATCTGCACTGTGAGTTTGCAAGGATTGTGTACTGCACTCTGATAATAGTGAGCCTCATTTGCATTACCTGAGTTAAAATCCTCTGTGAATGCATATTACTGCATGGCGTGACACTTTATGCACTTATAGTTTTGATATAGGGATCTGTTCCCATCTGTTGGCCTGTGACATCCATCAGTGACAAGCAGACATTTCATTTGTAATGCATTGTGTAGATAAAGAGTGCATGACTCAGTGATCAATTGGTGGCTTTACAATAATGTTATTTAAATTCTTCACACCACTGGATTTGAACCCAGGACTGTGTGTGGCAAAATGTACTGCTTACAAGGCATTTAACAGACTGAGCTACTGAATAACTATTGCAGCAGGCTGTGACATCTTTTTTTTACAGCCATCATTATGTGTATGGCTTTATATGGATATATTTCTGCATCAAGGTCCCTGTTGTACATGTATTTTGCCAGTTATTCCTTAGCGGGTGTACTTGTAAATGTTGGTGATAAAAGGGGACATTTACCTGCTATTAGAGACCTCACTTACATCCATTCTTGTGTGTTTGGAATTCAAGTAGTGTACTCTTGCACCAGACTGCAAGGTGCAATCCCAATTTGTGCATTACTCTTTAAGGAAGTTTGCACTATGTCGACTGTAACCTGCAATTATCATGTTTTGCTTAAACAACCTGCTTTCATTAATAGTTATGTGGCATGGCAGGTTAATACAGTACCCTACATGTGCAATGATCATGGGCTCAAGATAGGGGGCAGATGTTTATTTTGTACAATGTTTATTATTTAAAACACATATATCAATATAGCTTCATTCAGCTGAGTGTAGCTGCATATTGCAGAGTCGTGATAAAAAAGCTATAAAGAAAAGAAAAATGGGGAGACAGGAAAGTGGTAACACACCACCCCTTGTCTGCTGCCTTGTCTGTCTTTCTGAAAAACAACCACAGGTGGTAAAACAAATTCAAGGAACAAAATATAATCCACTGAGGCAAGTTATAATCCACTGAGACAAGTTTTAATCCCTAAAAAAAGAAGGAATCAAAAAAGAAACAACAAATGTACAGAATCCGAGGGGAGGACCCCTCACCCTTAAGCTAGAACTGTGCAAATTATTATGGCAAATAAAATTGAATGCCTATAATGTACCAGGGCTAAATGATTTATGTTCTTTGTCTTGTGTTTTAAAACTGAAGAGTCTGCAGAGGTAATTGAACATTTCTTCTGTACATTTGTTGTTTGTTTACATTACTGAACCTTAGTAGAAACACTTACAGTCTATTTTTGTATTATATTAGTCAACTGACAGGCTAGGTAATAGTGGATATATGATTTTACTAGTGGTTAGTTATTTTAAATGAATTGCTCATTTTGCACATTAATTATTTAGTACAGTTTTTAAACAAAGTTTTTTATATCATTTTCTTAAAATCAGGTCATCCTCAGTGTGCATGTTTAACCTTGCTCAGTTTTATTCATGCTTGCTTATTTATTCAAGCTTATTTATTTAGTATTTGTATTTATGTTGAAATGTTTCTAAATATCTGTACTTTTGCTTTTAGAAGCTAACTGATGTTTAGAATGTGACATTTTAAACATCTACACTTTAAATACTGCATTTTATATTAGTTCTGTTTGTCTGATGAAGTCTTGCTCACAGAAGCAAGATGAAAGCGCTTACACAACTTGTTTTTAGGAACTAAAACTTGTCTCAGTGGATTATAACTTGCCTCAGTGGATTATATTTTGTTCCTTGGATTTGTCTTACCACCTGTGGTTGTTTTTCAGCAAGACAGCAGACAGGGGTGGTGTGTGACATAAGAGTGGGTTAAACACCTTGGATGGGGAGGGTGTTTTGAAATCTCTATCCCATGTGCCTCCACAAGGTAGCAGCATGACTTACATCCACACCCATGGGACTGTCAACACTGCTTTGTCACTGCCCTGATGGTGGCAGTGGTGGAGGCTGGGCTCTGGGATGGGCTTGCCCCACCAGGTTGGCCAGCATGCTCTCCATTTGGTGCAGGCATCATCCAAACCCATGGAAGATGATCCTGTGCACCAAACCTGGCATTTCATCATGGGTGAGAACTACCCCTCCAACACTGCTCTCAGAGGAGGGCTCAGACCCATCCTGTGGGATGGTACTACCCAATGGTGCAGGTAGTACAAAGGCAGCAGAGGGGACACCACCAGGCTGGGTTTCAGAAGTGCTTGGACCTGGTGCCACAGCTGGAGGAAGCAAGGTAGGCAGATCACGAGGAACTGGCCGACCTTGAAGCACTGTAGCAAAGTAGTTATAACAATAAGTTAAAGATAGTATTAATCAAACCAAAGTTAGTATTAACAGAATGGAACATAATATTTATTAATCCAAGTATATATATTAAAGTACATTATGTGTAACAGAACATTAAGTAACATAACAGTAGGTATGTTAACAGCAAACCAGTATGAATTAAACCATAATGCCAGTAAAATAGTTAGTGTAACAAAATATGTTAACATTAAATCATAATAATAAATGACAATAATAAATGAAAGAAGATAAAAGGTAGAAAGAGAGAAAAACATACCATTAGTTACCTTGCAGGTAATATTACTACACAGAGTACAGCTACAAAAGTTCTACACATGTGTAGTGTCAGTTGTGAGTACAGTGACAATTATTCTGTACATACCTCTCAATCTGGAAAAAGGCCCATGAAAAATAGGTACAAATCTGTACACTGATTAACATAAAATTTGCATACATAATTATTTAACCCCACCTACTTCAATGGAATTGTGGGATACCAACTTTCAAATACAACTGAAGAGCAGACAACCAAAATATGGCCCCAGAGCCCAGACTCTGTAGTAAATGGTAACCATTATTTTTTGAAATGTGTAGCAATGATGTTCGCTGGGAAGGGAGAAGATGATGAACCTTAGGATTTTGTTTTTGGTGACTTGCAATATGTGGGCTTTGTGTTAAAAGTAGGGCATTTAATATTGTGTCTTTCAGCTTTTCCCAGTTAGGGGTCGCCACAGCGGAACTCCGGTCTGCCAATGATTGGTAGTTGATTTTTACGTGCCGAGTTACCAGCCCTGATGCACAACCTTCAATGAAGGTACGCCCATTCACGCATGTCTCCACACAGAAGATGCTCTAGCTGAGAATCGAACTGGACAGCATCTGACTGTGAGGCGACAACGCTACCGTAGCACCACCACCGCGAAAAAATAAAAGTAGGGCATTTAATGGTAGGCAATATTCTAATCTTAACAAAAGAATATTATAATTTGCTAGGACCTCCAAAAGTCATTCTCCATGTCCTACTGATCAGTGGCATAGCTAGAGTTTGTGCAACCTGTGGCTGTCTTTAAGTTTGCTGCCCTTCCTCCTCATGAAATCATGGTCAAATGGGCCCCCCCATACACAGCCCTCCCCCTGCAGCCATTTCAATGTCCCATTACTTGGCTATTTCACCCCATTTACCATAAACACTGTAATGTACATACTGCTTTACTTCTACAGTGATTATATGGATTTCATTTAAAGCTTTTATTTTACATTTTATAGCACAAACACTAATAGACATCTGCTAAACAAAGCAATACAGGCTCACAATGAAAATAGAATTAGCATTAAAACTCCTCTGCCATTGAAAGGCAACTCACATTCATTGAACAGCATTGAAACCCACATTCAAAGGAAATGCATCTGGCCAGTGGTGGATAAAGATTACCTTTGGGCTGTTTTCAAATCATAGGCCCCTTGCACAGGAGACATACATGTATTCTTTGATACACCTTCCTGATTGTATTAAATTATATTCCTTGTATAATACAGCACACCTGTTAGAGCGCATTTTAATTTTATTGTTTTGAACATTTTTTCCAGTAAGCAATGAAACAAAATGCATGAACCAGTAATGACAAAACTGCCCAATTCAGAACATTTCCATCATAAAAGTCTACTCAAACTTCTACAATCCACCAGTATCAGTAAATATGCACAATCTTTGCAGAAGTAAAAGTCATCTAAATAATTCCACATTAAAGAGATCTATAACTAATGAAGAGGTTGCTGCTAGCAAACAAATTTAAATTTTATTGTTTCATCTACAATAAAGTGCCTGTTGCCCTTAAGGAATAAATTGCCTGTTACATTAAAAAATGATAAGCTAGAAATATTGCAATAGTGAATGGATGGCAAACTGATAACAGGTTTATAGTTACTAGGTATCTCTGCCAAAGAGGGCATTCTCAAGACAGCAGCATCCACCCCTTTAAAAGTACAACACAGTACAGTATCAACAATCCATCTACACACTGTGGGAGTAGAACCCACAAAGCAAGTATTCTACCTGTTGTGGTACTAAACACAAACAGACTTGACATAAGCAGCACTAAACTTCTCTCCAGCTGAAGAACTATGCAGCACAAGAAATCTAGAAAATGCCAAAATTTATTGGGGGGAGGCCCAACACCAGGGACATAGTTTAAACATTGATTGTATAATCTTAGAAAAGTTTCTAGAATAACATGATTTGTGTTACCATGCATTTCCTGAAAGATAGGAAGACTGAAACTTAAATGGCTATCATTTAGTGAATTCAGTTCTCACTAATTTGCTAGAAATCCACAAATTTTAAGAGGAACAGACCAAACAGCCAAAAATGAACGTAAGTGGTGGTGTGGGTAGGAAATTCAGGCTCTTGCTCCTTGTACCTAAGGTGCAGGGTTTGAGCCTGAGTAACACTAACCACCAGGTATACTTAAGTGGGGCATTACAAACACACACACACACACACACACACACACACACACACACACACACACACACACACACACACACCTTTTTTGTTAGCCCCGCCTACTCAAATGGGATTGTGGAATACCAACATGAAGATTGATGTCACTATAAATAACAATAAATAATAGCAGACATTTGAATTTCAGACTTCATATCCATCAGAAAATACATAATTATGCCCTCAGAAAATACATAATTATTCAAAACCTTTTATTCCATTAACTGTTTGAGAGAGGTATGGCCAAAATACTGAACTCATCTAGGCAGAGTTTAATTCCAAAACTGTATCTAATTTGTACATGATTGTCAACAGGAAACTCCACTATTCATTGTTTCCAGTCCTGACTGCTTCTGAAAATAAAAGCTTCTACATAGTGACCTTTAAGGTTGCTACCTTTCTAGCTGCCCAAAGATGGACATGTGTATTGTAAATGTGAAATTGCACAGGCCATATTAAAATACAAACAACCAGTGCAAATGGTTGGACTTCATGTCTTTTGACAAAACAGTTTTCTTTTGAAGTATTGGAGTTGTTTTTTGTTTCCTTAAGGTGCACCAGATACGATTTGGCAATTAGAAGAAAATGATGAATTACTTTTTTGCCATAAAATCTCAGGATATTTGTTATTTTTATGTTATTTCCAAGGTGCAATTGTTCAAATAGGAACTGCCAGTGTAAGGAGACAGGTAGTAACCCTATAAACTGGCAGAATTGTCTTAAACTACGTCAGTCTACCACTAGCAGAATTGTTCAACTGTTTTCTTCTTCTAGCAAGCTTTGCTAATAAGTCAGATGCATGCATAAGTGTGTTAAACCATAACTCTCAATATTTTATCTAGAAAACAGGGCAAATCCAGAAATAATCATGGACAATGAGAATAGTATGAGACAGCAGGGACGTCTATGAAAATCAAAGACAGTTGTAAGGTGTTGTAATACACTGTGTTTCAAGCTGAAAATGAGGATATTTTTCTATTTTGAAAAACAAAATACTTTAACATATGAGAAGTTTCCAATAGCTGAACGGTTCCGAAGCCAAGAACAAATATTAGTAAAAACTGTTTTGTTTCAAAGGTTTTAAAGAATGTTTGTCACTTTAAGAAAGTGAACTTTTTCCGAAATGCATTAACCCCCTTTTGTCCAGAGGAATGCACTGTTCATACACTCCCTACCTCATCAGGACTTGGTCTCAACCCCCTTTTTGTTTAGAAAGCTCTAAACAGAAGTAGGGTTTTCTATCTGACCGAAAGGAAGGTGCTTCCTCATTTTATAAAGTTTGAAAGTACTGCAGGATGGCATCAACATCTAGAGCACCATGTTATAGTAGAAAAGTGAAGAGCACATCAACACCTTGTTAAATTGGAGCTCCAAGAGAAGATTTTAGCAAGGAAACTTGTGTTTTTATGGATGGGAGGACCATAAAACTGAGGCAAAGGATGTTCTTCTGCTTCACCATATAGTAGGGATAATAAGGCATTAATTTTTGAAAAAAGTCAAGTTCAGTCCAAGATGCTTTTGCACCTACAGTGTGGGACTGAGTACAGAACTAATGCTGCCCTGAGATTTGCAAGTGAGCTGAGCCACAAACTCACTCATCACAAATTACATCTCGGAGCTCATTTCAGAAGTTTACATTATTCACTACATTAATATTTACTTTACACTTTAAGTGAACCTGGGACAAGTGGGTTTGTTATAACAACTCTCAGGACCCTTCATATTCAGCAGGATTTGTAAAATCCATGAAAACAGGTGAGCCCAGGATTTTAGGACTGGCGAGGAGGCCAGTGGGTTGTAATTTCCTTGGCACTTTACGATGGCTGAGTTTACTTATCCCAAGTTGACACAAAAGTTTCATAAAAGACCAAAATGACTGTAGCAATCTTTACAGCAGTATTTACCTTGTTTGCACTCATAACCGTATTATTAAGACAGATTTATTTAGAAAACCACAATGCTGCTTAACACTTTATTCGTATTGCTGATAATTCTCGTTGAAATCTACACACACTGTCTACTCATACAGTGGGCTACCTCAGCCATATAGCTTTTCTTCCTGGAATGGAAGAACATGAGAGCATTATGTAACCACAATTGGCCAGGAGACAACATGGAAACATACTATTAGTTGAGAAAAACATTTTACAGAACATTCCTTTTGCATTGTAGAGCTACTACAATTTTACACTTGACTGCAGTGACAGTAGAACACACATGCAATGAATACAGCAGAGCTATAAATATTAAGACAGGTTTATTTAGAAAACAACAATGCTGCTTAACACTTTATCGATATTGATGATAATTCCCTTGTTTATTGCAATACAGCTGTTATTGTTCATTTATTGCACTACAGTTCTAAGTGCCCATTGATTGCACTACATTTCTAATTGCCCAGTTATTGCACTACAGGTTTTATTGTTTATTCTGTATTGCAGTACATTTTTTTATTCTTTATTGCTTATTGCACTACAGTTAACATAAAATATCTGTACATACCACAGTCATGGCACAACCTGGCCAGGTGGCTGGCATGGGACTGAATATTGCAATCTTCTCAGCTGGAGATGTTGGGAGAGAAGCACACCATTATGCATACAAGTTTTGCACACATTCAGCTTGCATTTTGGTAAAACAGTGGAAAAAATGCTTACATATTTGTGGGGCATGCCAGCCCAAGCCTGTTGGATCCAGGTGTCCAACGTTCCCCTCTTTCTCTGCTTCAGGTAGTCATAGTAGTGATGACACTGCTCACCAGTGTGGGGGATACCAGTAGCACTGGTAAGATCCATGACCAACTGATCCTAGGCCTTGGCCTTACACTCTGAACCCTGGTAACCTCCCTGCAGCAGCCTAGTTTCATAATTCTGTATGAGTAGCCCAACAAAAGCCCTCCACTCATGCACAGCCCATCTCTACACCCAAAAGTGCTCACCCTCTCCAACCCCACCTAGCATATCAGCAGATAAGCAGACTCCAACAAATGATGCAGAATTCCCCATCTATTGGCCTTAATATTAGCTGTTTTCCCACCCTTACATGTCATTCAGCAACATTCAAAAAAGCTTTGCAATACTTAGCATTTTGCAAACCAGCTAAGCGAAGTTCAGCAGTGAGACAATTCTCAGAACTGTGGTTTTATCCCAGCTTAGCAATGCACAAACTAGATTAGCCATTAACCACATTGAAGCAATGCTTAGCACTGCACAGCTCTCCCAAATGTAAAATATTAATTTCAATTTAAAAGACATTTTACATTGCATTCACCAAATGATATGTGTACTAGGGACTGAACCTGGGACCTATAGAACAGTAGACCATTACTCTAATCATTTAGCTACTTGGATAGTGTATGAAGCAATATACCTTCACATACACTACTAAGCAATTGTGGTGCACTGCTCAAATGGGTTTAAATCAGTGTACACATATACAGAAATAAATAATTAATTACATCCAGTTTCTATTTTTAGATGTCTGACAGGTGTCTACTGTGTATATGTAAGCACAGCTTTGCATTGCTGTGCTGTGTGCCACTGTGTGCAAACAGACATTAAAAAATATATTTAACAAAAAAAAAACAATTATCATAATTAATTACATCCAGTTTCTATTTTTATGCCTGGCAAGTGTCAGTTGTCTATGTATAAGCATGATGTGGCATTGCTGCATTCTGCGCCACATAAACAGACATTAAAAAAAAAAATTAAAAAATAAAAGATAACAAAAACACAATTTATAAATTTAAAACACAAACTATGAATACACAGCACATTTCAACAGTAGCACAGAGCATTGCAGGGAGCCTCACCATGTACATAACATCTGACCAGCCTCTACACTTCTGCCTACACAGATTCAATATCCCTGTTGCTATGGTCTCCCTTGGCAGTGCACCATGATTAATATGCATGACGAGCTGCCAAGGAGGAACCGTGGCCGTGTACACGGGTGCAGTCCATGTAGGCTCTACATGGAGCCTGCATGGATTTTATTAAATCCTGGGGTGTGTTTATTTTGTGGTGAGGAAGAAACAACAAATGTTGTTTTTCAAATGTAAAAAAGTGGTTACATTTTGGAAAAGGTTGTGTGAAGAAAAATTTCTTGAGGATATTAATGAAGTAAACAATATAGATATAAATATGATTATTTGTGGATACTAGAAAAAAAACAAGAAAAAAAGAATATGATATAAGGTAGATAATTTATTTTATGTAACATAGGTTATTTTGAATGATAGAATGAATAAAATGTTGGTTAATTGGAAATGGATTTTGGCTGATCTATTGTGAAAAATTACATTATTGTTGTGGAAGAGGAGTGGAGGGTCAGTTATGGAAGAATAATAATGATGGTGGTATATAGGAATGTGTAGATATGTACTTGTAAATATGTATAGTTTGTAAATATGTAAATAATGTTTTGTTTATATTGTACTAAAGGACCCTTACTTACATCCACCTGAGCTACCACCAAGTCAAGCAGATGTGGCTTCGGTTTAATGATATGACCTCCTATTTCTCTGCAAAACTAGTGGCTGTAAAAATGCATGCACTAAAGACCTAAAGCAATACCAAGAAATAAATAAGACTAACTGGTGGGATAGGTTTCTAACTCAACTTATTGCCAGCATGTGGAATAAGTTATCACTACAGGTCAAACAAAGTGCTACCTTGGCTACCTTTAGGATTAGTGCTTATGATTGGATGGGTAGACACAAATTTACTTCTGAGTTATTGAGTATGGCTCTGCTCAATGTGGGAGGTGAGCACTATTAAGTGCTTAAAAAAGGTGGTGGAAGCTTTTAAGTGTCTGCTTAAAGGTTTGAATGGTTAGACACCTTATGGCCACCATGACTGCTTGCCTAGCATTGTTTCCAAGCTTTTACATGTATGGAATATCACAGGCATCAACATTATGTTACAGCATATTGAGGAGCATATGTGGTTCTTCAGGACAGCAGAAGAGAGCACCACGCAGAATTGTTCTGGAGTCATGGTAGTGCCTAACTCTCCCACTAACAAACATCCTCTATGGGGGTATGCATACCTCAGAAGTAGTGTAGATTGTGGTTGTTACAAGTACTGGTGAAGCCTGTGAGTGGCTCTTAGGCAGAAGATGTCTGTCATGCCCTTGTGATGCTATGTGCTCAGCCTGTAACTTTACTGGTGACCCTGCAAATGTTGATGTGGAGGGCCCCTCTTATTGTAGTGTTATATACAGTGTCATTTTGTCATTGGGCCGTGCCACTTGAATGTTGCCATCATCATCAATTACAAGTGTCCTGCTATATCAGACCTACGTTGACCTGTTGTGCCATGACTTCATCCAGTTGAACCTATCAAAACAGGAGAACACATAACACCATTATCTGTCAGTCACATACATATGTCCCTATAACCCCCTGTGTTACATATTACAGCACATTAAAATATAGCTATAACATGCTTTGGCAGTCATACCTGGTCATGCAGGTTGTTGCAGCTACAGTTCTGAGGTGCCTGGAAGGACAGATATGCAGGTAGACCTTGGTCAGTCTTTCCCTTCAGTCATGCAATGGAGTGTGTTATACAGTAGTGTAATGGACATTACCAACCTGGAGATTCCTAACTTGATATACATATGGTTGGTGCCAGCCAGGCTATCACATTCAAGCTAAGTCCAGGCATGAGGGACCCTCTATTCATCTCTCTCTCTCTCTCTGTCTCTCTCTGTCCCCCAAGATGGTAAGTGAGAACAAAAACTCCTCAGCCTCTACAGTGTTGGTGATCCAGCCCCTGTAGTGGACCTGTCTCTATAAATGCCCCATACCTTTTTCTTTGCAGGGAGTATCATATCAGGAACTCTTTGTTGAACCTGTTGCATTGGCTTACAGTAGATACCCACAGCGTTCACATCATGCACTATTCCTGGCTAAATTTGGACCAAGTAATACTTTACTGTGGTACCTTTTCCCAGAAAGGTTTGCCATATGTGTGGAGGGTTTGTTGTATCACTCTGTGCTGCTGGGTAGTAAACATTTCTAGGCATTGCCACCATTCACATATGTACAGCTATGGGTGAAACAGGCCAGTCAGTGGATGTATACGGTATACTTTGAGATGCCCATACCCATGGCTAACACATTTTGCACCTGTTTATCAGAGTTACTGCAATGCAGAGGCTCCACCTTATTTCTGTAGTGCAGCTATGCTCATAACCCCCTTCTCTTTACACTCTTATTTCTCACCTGTAGTTAATTCCATGCACAGCCCTTCCCAAATTATGTACTGCAGCTATGCCTTATCTATTGGTCCTGGAACCACAACCTCCCCTGTGATATAATCTTCATAAGGTTTATCACTTCCTGTGGTTGATCCCCCATAGTCACAGGCACATGGTACACTGCCATGTTGGTGTTATGAGTTCCCAGAATACATCTGCCTCAGTGTGATTGACATCCACCACAAGGTTTGTTGTTCTTACTGAGGTATGTTACCAATCAGACCTCCTTCCTTATCTTTGTGAAGGTGCAAGTCTGTGGGATCTTTATTGAATTTCCCCTAGTCTACACAAATGGCTCTAATGCCATGCTTCATAGGGCCAGTTAGTGAAGTGGTTGTTCTCCTGAAGGTACATACAGACACTGTCTCCAAATATATATGATAATGCATTGCACTGCTCAAAAATGTTAGAGGTACTTGTGCACATCACTGTGACCACAAACCATGTGACCAACATGTTGGTGCATATAGCATGTGTATAAATGTAGCAGCATGGTGGATGGTGCAGTATTATATCCATTGTTAGTGCCTCAGTGCAGTTCTAGGGTATTCAGTGACACCATTGGTCTACATTATGTTGTCTGACACATGATTCACAAATGTGCATTCATGTGCACAAGGCAACCATTTTGTTTCTTGAGCAGACCTGAGGTTATTGCTAGTCATGCATTGTAGAATGTAAAGCTGCAGCATAGGGTGCCAGGGACAGCAAGCCTTTCCTGTTCTTCCTCCTCATAAACTTTAAGGAGTGCCTTTTGGGCCAGAATTATAACACACTCCAGAAGGTGGGTCCCTGGCATGATTTGTCAGGATGGTGAGGGATGGCACTCGCATCACCCTTTCTGGTGAGCAATGACAACACTGATATAGTGATCTAAAGTGACACCATTCTGACCTACTTTCTCAAAGGGAGGTAAAGATTAAAGGGAGAGAGGGAAAGAGGAAGAAAAAGAGAGAGAGAGAGAGAGAGAGAGACAGACAAACTGACAGGAACTGTAAGCATTTTTCTGTATCGTTGTCTTCTGCTATCTTACCTGTTTTACATGCACACCAATCAGTGTATACTTTGTTTTTCAGTGGTGGAAAACAACAGCTTAACATGGCTGGATGTTCCACAATGAGGGAGTGATTTTTCAGGCAGAGGGCTGTGAATGATGTATTCCACTGTAAAATTGCAGTTGTGTTTGTAACCTTTGTGTTTAGTCTTTTTTTTCCCATTGTGTCATCCTGCAGTTGCAGGTGTGGAAGGAAAAGGAGGTAAGGCTACATTCACTTTGATCTGTGAAGGCTGATACCTCAGGTACTGGGTTGGCAGTGGCCATCAGCAAAGCCGCATCTAGCATTAAGTGACCTAGGCAGTTGTCTAGGGCCTGCTGGCTTAGTGGGGCTCACTCAGGGCTGACACAAATTTACTTTCTAAATAAAATAGTTACATTTTTGGATCCAAACATTTTTCTTTTAGGATGTACTCTATGTACTTGCATCGTATGTTCCACGCTATGCACATTGGAACTGAGAACTTGGGGCAGGCAACATGTGAGATTTAAAACAGGTGTGTATGTGTGTATAAAATGCCCTCATTAGGAATGGCAGGATAGTTAACTAGCTTGCCCAGGCTCAATCCCTGTACCTTGGGTACAGGATACAACAGCCTTAATCCTCCACACCAACTGCAGGACTTCTTAGTTCTTAGAGATCATTTAAATGTGCTGAAATTGGTAATTTTGCCTTTTATTGGTTCAATCATTTTGTTTTCCTGCTTAACGGAAAAAAATCTACAGGAGTGCATTTTCAAGGACTGTGAATTTTAGTCCATTTTCAAGGATTGAGTTTCAGTACATTTTCAAAGAACCCGGTTAACAAAGTGTAGCTAAATTCAAAGTTTAAAATTAAATCCATATCTCACCTTTTTTTCAAAAGTAAAGAAGACAATAGTATGCAAGCTAACAGTTTTGAGCAGTGTTTATGGTAATTGGGGGGGGGACAAGTAACAGGACAAGACAATGATTGGGGAGGCCTTGGCCATTTCCCCTGCCTAGGGCCCCATTTGACCATGATCTTCCTCTAGCCATCAGGTCTGCCCTTTAGCAGATAGATGATGTTCCTTTCTTGGAGATGACCTGAAAGAGTCACTTGTGCCCTCCATTGCTGTTTCTCAGGAGGAGGGACAATGAAGGATCATCTTCTGATATTGTTCTGGGAGGGTTTGCCTTGTTCTTTTGGCATCAACTGTGGAGGGTGGTGGTTACCAAGATGTGACAACTGGATGCCAGCCTTGGCAGTGTAGAGTGCCTTAAGACATGATTTATGGAGTTGCATGAAAAGCCAGCACCTGCCATTGGACCACTGGGAGAGCCACCAGGGTGTGATAGATTCATGGGATACTTTTAGGTGATGGACTAGTTATGTCTTTTGAAACTAAGCTTCTGCATTCTGACTGGTATATCCAAATAATTTCTATCTTGGGAAAAATTTGCAGTTTCCATCCATTCCTGTTAGTTAGATTTAATGATATGCAAGACAATGCCTAACTTTACAGAAAGAGAGTTCATTCTAGAAGTATAGAATTCTTTTGGAGAGCTATCTGTCATTTTCCTTGATCTTGCATTTGTGTTGTTACCAGTTTTGCATATATGTAAAAGATCAAGTGAGACTGGGTCATTTACATCTTTATTTGACACACGCAGATGACTCCATAGGAGTCTGTAGGCAGCAGATAAAAGAGAAAATGCTTTTAGGTGCTCCTGATATCTTAAGAAGCTCATATTCTGGATGTTTTTAGTGAGGAACTGCTGTTTTTTTTTCCAAGTTAATTTAGGCATTTGGACAGGTACATAGCCATGGGCATAGTGTATTCTAGTATGGGCCTCATGTAAGACATGCAAGTAGGAATGATGTCCTATTTTGACCAAGAAAAAAATGCCCTTAATAATCAGTTGGGTTAGGGAGAAGGACTTTCTAATGACATGGTGGTCAAAGGAGAGTTTGTTTTTCATGTAGGTGTCAATGTTTCTAATAACAATGTCTGTTTTAAATGGTATATCATTTATTTAATAGTTGTGCAATAGTTCCTGTTTTTGAAATTGCAATGGTACATTTTTTGGCATTCAGCTTTAGACCATAATTCTGAAAGACCTTTTTGGAAGATTAGAGTGTCTTCAGGGGAGTTAATGATGGCTTCAGGCTTGTAATCATCCAAGGACTGTGTCAGCCAGAAGCCTTTAATGTCAGATTTGACATTAGGGAAGTAGCTGCCAAATAGAAGTGATGTAGAAACAGATCTCTGGGGTATGCCATTGGTGACAAGTCTTTTTAAGGATAGTGTAGCATTAACTTTAATACAGTGGTCTATCAGTGATCCAGTCAGCAATTCAGTGGTTTACATAGGGACTTATACTGTGCTTCATTAGTTTGTTTATAATGCCAGTGTCGGGTATAGAGTCAAACATCTTAGATAACTCAAAGTAAGCCATGTGTATTGAGTAGCACTCATCTAGTTCTTTTGTGACTCTTTCAAAAGAAATCAACTAGGTTTAATAAGCATGATATACCTTTTACAAAGCAACATTTGTTAGGGTCTAGGGATTTCATGTTCTTTATATCCCTGTTTATGAGGTCCATGATGATGCATTGCATCACCTTGTAAATAATGCTGGTGGTGATGATAGCTCTGTATTTGCTATGGTCTATGGTGGGCCCTCTCTCAAGTAAGGGAACTACTACAGCTGTTCTCCAGCTTCCTGATACATATCCAGTGGTGAAACATTTACAGAGGCCTGGGAGATGAACCAGTTATAGGCTGCCTGGGTCCATTAGAGACATAGGTGTCAGACCAGAAGTAATTGTTTGGTTTGCCATCCAGTTGTCCAAGTTATGCGTGAATTGGGTTAGGGAGGAATTTTGCTTCACATGGGAAGTCTGTTCCAGAGAAGGGGTAGTTTCTGGGTATCATCTCAGTGCTAGCACAGGTGGGTCTGAACTTGTCACTGTCAGCACTGGGGCTCTCAGCACCTAGTACACAGATGCTGTTGACCATAAAACCATCTTTGCAAACATCCCTGTAATGGCCCTTCATGACATCTATTAATACCCAGGTGTCAATACCAGATCAGCAGGCACACCAGCTTCTTTAAGTTTCATTGACTACTTTACAGCAGGACTCAGTGATGTTAGCAATGTTCTTCTATGACTTTGGTGACCAAGCACTCTTCTTTTTTATCTTAACACATGCCACCTCTGAAGCCTTTAAAGAAGATCATGTGCAGGACAATGGACATTGACTCTCCTGCAAAGTTTCCCATATCAGACATCCATGATGATGATGAGGAGGAGAAGGATGCAGATTCTGTCTCATCTCAACAATGACTTACTTTTCTCTACCACCCCTGTATATAATTCCTGTTTGCATGACATGGCTAAAACCAACATCCAGTAATATCCAGTAACACTTTCCCATCTGCAACATCATATCTTTTGATCAGGCAGGATGTAGGAGGGGATGTGGCTGTATGTTCATAGGTTAATGATTGTATTGTTTATAAAATAATAACTACTTTTTCTACTTCTTCTCTTTCAGCTGTTCCCATTAGGGGTCACCACAGCAGATCATCTGTTTCCATTTCTTCCTGTCCTCTGCATATTGCTCTGTCACACACCAACCACCTGCATATTCTCTCTCACTACATCCATAGACCTTATCTTAGGCCTTTCTCTTTTCCTCTTACCTGGCAGCTCCATCCTTAGCATCCTTTTCCCAATATACCCAGCATCCCTCCTCAGCACATGTCCAAACCAATGCCTCTGTGACTTTGTCTCCAAACCGTCCAACCTGAGCTGACCCTCTAATATACTGATTCCTAATCCTGTCCATCCTTGTCACACCCAGTGCAAATCATAACACCTTTAACTCTGTCACTTCCAGCTCTGACTCCTGCCTTTTTGTCAATGCCACCGTCTCCAACCTATACAACATAGCTGGTCTCTCTACCCTCTTGTAGACCTTCCCTTTCACTCTTACTGGTACCCGTCTGTCACAAATCACTCCTGACACTCTTCTCCACCCATGCCACCCTGCCTGTACTCTCTTCTTCACCTCTCTTCCACACTCACCATTACTCTGAACTGTTGATCCCAAGTACTTAAACTCATCCACCTTCGCCAACTCTACTCCCTGCATCCTCACCATTCCTGTATCCTCCCTCTCATTCACACACACATATTCTGTCTTAGTCCTGCTGACCTTCATTCCTCTCCTCTCTAGGGCATATCTCCACCTCTCCAGGGTCTCCTCATCCTGGTCCCTACTGTCACTACAGATCATAATGTCATCTGCAAACATCATAGTCCATGGGACCTCCTGTCTGATCTCATCTGTCAATCTGTCCATCACCATTGCAAATAGGAAAGGGCTCAGAGCTGATCCTTGATGTAATCCCACCTCCACCTTAAACGCATCTGTCATTCCCACTACAGACTTCACCACTGTCACACTACTCTTGTACATATCCTGTACCACTCTTACATACTTCTCTGCCACTCCTGACTTCGTCATACAATACCACAACTCCTCTCTAGGCACCCTATCATATGCTTTCTCCAAGTCCACAAAGACACAATGCAACTCCTTCTGACCTTCCCTATATTTCTCCATCAACAGTCTCAGAGCAAACATCGCATCTGTAGTGCTCCTTCCTGGCATGAAACCATACTGCTGGTCACTAATCATCACCTCCCTTCTTAACCTAGCTTCTACCACTCTTTCCCATAACTTCAAGCTGTGACTGATCAGTTTTGTCCCTCTGTAGTTACTATAGCTCTCCACATCACCCTTATTTTTAAAAATAGGTACCAAAACACTTTTTCTCCCCTCCTCAGGCATCCTCTGACTTTCCAAGATTTCATTAAACAATTTGGTTAACAACTCCACTGCCATTTCTTCTAAGCACCTCCATGCTTCCACTGGTATGTCATCTGGACCAACAGCCTTTCCATTCTTCATCCTCTTCATAGCTGTCCCTACTTCTTTCTTGCTAATCTGTTTCACTTCCTGATTCACTATTCCCCACATCATCCAGCCTTCTCCCTCTCTCACTCTCTTCATTCATCAGCCCCTCAAAGTACTCTTTCCATCTGTTCAACACACTCTCCTCGCCTGTGAACTACTTTTTCTACTACAATTGAATATGTCTAAAACTAGTTACTTATTATCTACCTGGAAAGGCTGTCCTCACAGTTGTCTCAATTTACTATTCTTTTGCCATTGTAGCAATATTCAGTAACCTGCAAAGCAAAACCTACACCCTATTAATAACTTTAAGTATATCCTTACCCTAGAGGACTTTATTTATTAATTTGTCTTTGTTGACTGGGATAGTCCCACTTATCAAAGATGATTTTCAGCATATGCTTAGGGAGAAAAGCTTAGTCACAGATACATACATGCTTAGAATTACATTACACTATCACAGGTATTTACACATTCAACATTACATTACATATTTAAAGTACAAACATCACTAAATTTACACTATGCATTCACAGTTTAACAGAGCAATGCATTCACTGCTGTAGTAACAGAAATGAGAAAGTACCATTACAGTGATATAATGCTTGCAGTGTATTGTGTTGGAACATTGTGTTGAATAAAGTACATTATATAATAACTGGCTATTAACATTCAAAAGCGAGCATGCTGATTGGTCAGCCCATACAGCATGCCTATTGTGAATCGAGCATATACCAATGGAAAAAATCTGGTTGGCCAGACTTTCTTCTATTAATATATGCTGCAAAAATTTTACTTTTCTTTAATTAAAAAAATAAATAAATAAACTTACAAAAAAACACAGACTTCAAAAGAATGAGAGAGATAGGACAGAGAAAAATACAAGGTTAATCAGGTACGTTATTCAAAACTAGAGGAAAGTACTTGGTTATCCTTATATTTTCTCTGTCCCATCTCTCCTGTACATTTGAAGTCTCTGGATTTCATTTTTTTTTATTAAAAACAAGAAAAAAAACAGTTGAGATCTTCCTTTCTCTGTTGCCTCCTTTACACAGCACTGACGTACTGTGTAAGCATGGGAATGCAAGTCCCATATGCAGGCGTAGTAAATCAAGAAAGCCTCATGATAAACAATTCAGAAGTCTGTCAGGGAGACTCAGTCAAAGAAATGTTTAGTGCTTTCATTCTATTTTATTAAATGCAGAACTTCTTCAGAAAAATGAGTAATTCATTCCAAATCAACATTTAAAGGATCTGCCATAAATCACATGACAAATACATCAAATTCATCCCTGGTTTGGCATCTATGTCTCTGATGCAGACAGGTAACCTGTAAATGGTTCATCTGCCAGGCCCATGCTTACACTTATCAAGGGTATCAGAACTTGTCAGAGATTTGAGATGGATGGCTAGGCTTAAAAAGGCCCTTTTGATCGTTAGCCTAGTAAATATATATAAACCTATGAACCTATAAATAGGACAACGTCATACAAATCAGCTAATTAAATATTTAAAGCCAAACACACATTCAAGGTGAACATAAACATAAAACTCAAGTGACTTAAAACCTAAATAAAAAGCTTTAATTTAAAAAAATGTATGTGTATATATTCTACAATAGTAATTAAAGTCTTTGTGCCAAAGGTAGCACTTTAAGTTTATGTGTTCATTCAGCCCTGGGAGCTTATCAGCTACATTTCTAATCTGCCATCCAGCTTCCCTACACTTAAGTAAAACATCATCATTTCCCTTACAAGGTCCAATATCAACTTTATCTAATAGAAAAAAATGAAATTTCCTAAAATTACTACAAGCTAAAGAGTGCCTAACTAAAGCATTGTTACTATCATTTTTCCTGATTGCCAAGGTGTGTTTATATATTCTTTTAGATAGTTTTCTGTTTTTCCAAAGTAAAAACTTTCACAGGTATCACAACTGGTCAAATAAACAACTCCATATGAATTGCAGTAATATCTCCCATTAGCAGTAATAGTTAGGTTTGCACTTATCACTGTAACACTCGAACAATTGCAAATATATCTGCAATATTTACAGAATCCGCATTTATACCAGAGAAAAACATGGAAGAGTACCACAGAGCCATTATACAAGCACATTATTTATGAAAAGTAAGTTAATTTTTTTCTTAAATAATGTCATTGTATAATAATGTCACCCTCATGACCAAACCACACCAACCATGGGTAAATCCAGCATTACCAAGAAGTACATCATACCAACAAACAAAGAGGTAAACAGAAACACTAATAAAACAGCAAAACCTCTTGTGCAGTTCCACAGACTCAAGTCAAATTCATGCTTCTAAAATGCAAAACTTTAAATCTAGATCATTTGAACAGCTAAGATTATTGACTAAATCACAAAAAGTGGTGCAGGGCATGAGAATAGTAGGTCACCTTCCAAACAAGAACAGGAATATGAAGTGAGAAACAACAGTAGATCTGATGAGGAGATGGATGAGTATGAGAGAGTATACCCACCATTAAGAAGGTTGGAATGGCTGGGAAATAAAAATCGACAAAGTAACTTTTTTCAACATACCCCAAGGGAGGGGAGAGGGAGGGGGAGAGGATCTAGGTTTATGAATTAAATCATGAATTAAACCCTGAGGTGAGTTCTGTGGAGGAAAATATTATTAGGAAGGAAGGGTATTTAAGTATGGCATTTTTAAGATATTTAATTACACTGACTTAAAGGTAGATGCTTTTTTACCTTAAGTAAAGGGTTTAAGTTTATACCCTGCTTTAAGGCCAGTTTGGTAGATGTTATGACTGAATTAAAACTGCTTACAAAGAGGTTAAATTTGAAAGTGTTTTTTTAAAGATGAGAATATTTCAGCCAATGTGAACACCGGGATAAATCTAAAGAAAAAAGTTGTTTCAACCCTCCTATGCACCCGACAATATCGGCATTTGAAGGGGCATGCTCTATGGATTTATATTCTTCAGTGTATGGTAACAATAACAACAGTGGTGGCTGGGGACTTCAAATTAAAGGGGGGCTGCAGAAGACAGCTGAATGGGTGTGGCCAACAGGAAGGGGTGTGGCCAACTATTATGGGGTGGTGCTATGGTACAGTGGTATCAATGCTGGCCATGCTTACCAATTTATATGAAATCAATGATCAGTCACTATGGCGTATGCTGAATACTCTACACAGCACATTGTTACATGTATATACAGCTTGGCTTGAAGACTTACCTCTGCAGTATGCTGCAAACTTGATGAGAAGCTGTGGTCTTGTCTGGAACACATCTGGTCATACTAGATTTCTTTTTTCCCCCTTTTTCATGGGACTCAAAAGGGTCATTTTAAGTTTCCCAAGCAAACACTATTCACGTGACCACACCTGGTTCCGAATAAGTGCTTGCAGTAGTGTAGTACATGACCAAATAAGAGCCTCTATTGTGTTCCTCTGGGTATTTCTCAGGTTTGTTGCTTATAGATAAAGTCCATCTGTCTGTCTTTATTTTGTGCAAACAAATCTATAACTCTTTGGTTGAAGTTAGTTATACTTCGTGTTAACTCCTTTCCTATGGAAATCATAGCCAGTGCATTCATTGTTTCTTGCCCCATTGTACTACAAAGAAATGTTTTAATTCTTTTCAATGCTGAGAAACTCCTTTCTGCCTCAGCAGTCGACATTGGTGTGGTGGCTATAATCAACAACACATTGTAAATCTCTGAAAACACACTAGTTAATGAGTTGTCCACCAAGAATTTTAACATCTGGACTGCACTGCCACTTGCTGCAAAGTCTTCACAGTGATACACCACTCCAAGTTCCGTTCTAAGTTGTCCCTTCAACAGGAATGGATAGTTGTCTATTGTTGCTGTGAATATATCTTCTGGAAACTCTCGTATGCTTGTTGAAAACTTTTCAGGCAGTAGTAGCTGAGAAGCTTGAAGATGGCCAGTTTGTTGAAATCATGATGTTGCCTGGAACTTTATGACATCACACACTTCCTTTGCAGCAATTGACAATGTCTCATGCAGTGGTCGGGAAGCTGATGGTCCTCATCTACGTCTTGAGAGGATGTTCTCTGTCTGTAGATACTGTTCTGCAATACCGCCGATAACTGATCTGACACTGTCAATTTCTTTCAAAAATGTATGCACATCCTTTTCAACAGTGGTTGCATCTGTGGTACGACACTGAAGTTGCCTGCAAAGAATGTCAACATGGGGCATTATACGATGGAAATCAGCAAGCCAAAATTTAAATTCATGATCTTCAACTGTTCGCAGTAGCCCATTTGCTTCCTGTACAGTTGCTGCAGCAGATTTAGGACACTTGTACAAATAATGAAAGCACTCTGACAGCAAGTCCAAGTTTTTGTACACTGCATTTACAGTACGGATGTTAAAATTCCATTGTGTTCCTGACACTCTTGGCATGCGTCATGATACTATACTATCCAGAGCAGCTTATCTTTGAATTGAAGGAGAGAAAAAGGCTGGAATTCCACCAAGGGTTAAAAAAATGTCCTTGCTTCAGTATTCTATTGTGTGGCTCTTTGCATTACCAGATTAAGTTGGTGGGCATAGCAGTGTACATAATAAACATATTTAAACTTCTCTTATGATGGCCTGGCATGCTGAACACCACTCATGACAGATGCACCATCATAACTCTGAGCAATCACTTTTTCATGCTGGTCTACCACTATTTCCTTCAACTGTTGTCTTATCACACCAGCAATATGCACTGCTGTCTGTGCAGGTGGTATAAAGTATACCCAAAAATTTTCCAACATCTGTCCATTGACAATATAATGGTACACAATGGCAATTTGCCATAGCCCAGCAACATCAGTGGTTTCATCTGCAATTACTGCTACAAATTTTGCAGTACGAATCTCCTTTTTTATTTCTTCTCTGCATATTGTTAGCATGCAGTCCAGGAGTTCATCTTGAATGGTTTTTGATGTTCCTTTAAAAACAGTTGAAGTTCTCAAGTGTTCAGCCAACTTCTGATCAATTTTGCAGGTGAAATCTATTAGTCTCTGGGACATTCCTGCTCTCAGTGACTCTTCAGACTCATCATGGCCTCTTAAAGCAACTTCTTCTTCAGCACACAGCTTGATGCAGTCTATTATAAGTGATAGAACATGACAGTTTTCTTCCACTTTCTTGTTGTGTCTTTCCACTGATAACTGGTATCCACTGCTTAACCGAGACCTGATATCCACAGTTCCCAACACTGCTAGACTCATTTCATTGTCAATGTTTTGCAGACTGTTCATGCTTTCTGGACTTTTCTTCCATTCTCTTCAGGTCATTCATACCATTTGATGTCCATGCATACTCTCCACCGAACAACAAACATGGGAAGCAGTACAAGCTGTTTGTTTCCTCAGAACCACAGATCCAGGTGTGTTTGTCATACACTGACCTGCTGAAGCTGTGTGTGTATGTTCTTGACCTACTTGTACCTTGAGACTCCATTTTCAGATCAGGTGTGGGTCTTCCAGACCTCTTGATTCTTAACTTTTCATCCAAAGTCAGGTCTCTGAAATTAATAGATTTCAGATAGACCACTGTAACACTCTGCTCACTCATTCTGGTTATCGTGGTTGTAACTCTGAAAAAAAATAAAGCAGGAACAGTCATTTCATTGGCAGTCTCCCACAGCCATGACCTACCAACTATCTGGCTTGGCCCTACCAGAATAAAAAAAAAAAAAGACTATTAGTGCAGTTGTGATGCACACACTGTCACAGCTTACATTCTGTCTTAAATCTGGCTTTGCAGGACCAAAAATAAAACAGAGGCAGTCATTTCATTGCCCACCACTACAGTTTCTGCTTTGATCCTTCCAGCATTAAAATACATCTGCTGCACGGAGACAATAGTCACAGCCTGTATGCATATTGCTTACTCCCTCAGACATATTAGTTTTGCAAAGCTAGAATAAAAACAGTAAATGGCCAGTTATTTCATTCTCATACTGACATGAAAGTCCCCCATCCCAATAGGCTACGAAAGTACCTGGCTCAAACCTCTGAAATCAGAAAGCAAAACAGTAATGTAACTGCATCTTTCACATAGAGATTATCCAGAGGTCAGCACTTGTACTCAATCCATCTCACTCCATCCAAATGCACAGCAGTCTTATAACAGTAAATAGTAGGGCCACTAATTTATTTCCAAACAGCACCCCCCCCCCAGTTAGTTCTGCAAAGCCAGAATTACACCAAAGCTACAGTGCCAAACATTTCATCGACAAACAGACATCATATCAATTGCCAACCTAAAATATCTGCTGACCTTGGCTGGATTAAAATGAAAATATTAATGGCTGGGCTGCATTAATTTAGTCCATTGCACAGAAACGGTAGTTGCAGGCTTGCACAATAGCTGACTTTAACCAAATAAACAGTTATCTTGCAAAGCCATAATTATGACAGTAAACAAGGACAGTGATACCTCTCAACTGTCCCTGATTTTCAGGGATGTCCATGATTTTGACTAGTCATGTCAATGAATTCACAAACACCCTCCCCCCTATTCCTAAGTAAAGTAGCTGCTTTTTACCTGTCAGGATTAAAGTACAGATAATAGTAACAGGTGCGTTGCATACTTTCATTTTGTTGACAGAAGCACTAACACAGCTTGTGTGTGCCAGCCAAATACACATTTCATTTTATGTATTTTACTTTTAAACAATCAGTGTAGACAATGAGCAGATATGAAACATACATGAACAACTACTTGTAAGCTTGCCAGTTTATTGTACATTCATCTTAAAGTACAGACTTTAAAAGTATTATAGTTTTGCAAAGCTAGACTTAACAGTAAGTATCAGGGCCATGTGCTTCAGTCACACACAGCCCCAATCTCCAGTGACAACCCCACAGTATATGACTTGATCTTGTCAGGTTAAAGGCAAAAAAAAGACACTGTCATGAAGGTAAGTATACTGCCCCCCCCCCCACATAAACCATACTCAGATTTCAAAGCTTCTCAGTCTTACTTCAGTGAAATGTGCATTACTCTTGCAAAGCAAGACAGAACAGTAACTATTCACACATAGGTATTGCTCCCATTCCAACTCACTGCCTACCCAGAGAAACTGCTTTCAGCCTACATTGTTTAAGTAAAATAAATCGCCATGGTTACATTATTACATTTCTTTTACATCACAATAGCCAAGAACTTACATATGATCTTACTTCAATTGCTGGTGGAGTGTGTGTGTGGGTGTGGGAGAGTGCAAACATGTAGTGTTTAATGCTATTGTTTTCTGTGGATGTAAATTACAAGCTATTATTTCAGAGACCTATTTCTGCCACAAAAATGATACAAAATGCCCCAACAGATATCCTAACCTCCAGAAAGACTTCTCAATGGCCAAAATACCATCATACTGTAACCATCGTCATTGTCAAACATTCCCAAATGCAGTTATTTCCTTATTTCTATGCAGAAAATATTTTAAGCAATTATGTAATTTTCCAGAAAAGGAGGACTCATATGTAGCAGAACCAAAACGATTAAGCAAATCTAACTTAGAGTACCAGTCCCGGACCAGTAAACATAACAGAAATGATATTCCAGGCATTCCATTTTACATGTACTGATTCTGAAGTACCACAGATACTGATTTAACAACACAATGTATGTGTACGCTGCCTGCTTATTTATTTTTAGATTATTCTAATGTAAGCCCAAGCATTCTAACTTTAAAAATGTTAATCTTATGTTTTTAATTTTCTTATAATTATAGGTGATCACAGACAATACTGCCAAAAAAATGGAACTGCAGTGGTCATGCTAATGACACCCCCCGAAATACTGTTATTACACTCAGATCTCTTTCTTGTTCTTGGAAAAATGTTAGAGTACAAAAATGAGAAAAATATAAACACTGTTTTATTACTAATAATATAAGTTTATTTCCTTTAAAAACATATTACACACACACACACACACACACACACACACACACACACACACACACACACACACACACACACACACACACACACCATTAATTCTGCTCTTATGGTCTTAAATACATTCAGCCCCTTTGTTAGGAGGGAAGCACATCAACAGCTGTTTTAGATGAATGTATGTCACTACTGACTGCTTGCTGAGCCTGATAACCAGGAAGATGCACTAAATATGATCACAACAAAGTACACTAAAAGAAACATATGAAACATTAATCCTCAGTGCAGGTACCCAGCCCTGTCATAAAACTATAAAAATCAGTCCTGTCATCCTGCTGGGACTAGCATGCTATTTATCTGATAGACATTCAGTCTCCAACTTCATTCAAGAGTGTGAAATAATTTTATGACTTAAAAAGCCATTTACTTGGGCTGCAATTTTGGGGTAGGAATAGAATCCACAGCCTTCTTATCTTCAAGCATCAAATAAGGGTAGTTATCTAGTCTGCTCTTAACACTGTCCCTGGGATTCATGAAGCTCGGCGCAAGGACAGCGTTAGCCTTACACCGACCGTGCAGCGTAGAGATTGTGCAGCAGCATCATATGCATATTAATGAAGGTGCGCTGCCGCACGAACGTGCGGGAAACGTGAGTGCAGGGGGGTGTTTAAGCACTGCACGGAGGTGTGAACATGTCGGCTACAGTCACGCAACCTAAAATGCTGACTAGTACAGCCTGCCTCTAATAGTAATCACTCTTGTCAGTGTCCATGGATACTGAAATGTATGCAAAGCATACAAGAGAGTTCCATGAACACCACAATAAAATCACAGGAGTAAACACAAAAGCACGTAGCTGAATTTTGAGTCCCCATCCCTTGGACAATGACATTTAAAACCCTGTGTCCGTATTTCATTGTAGTGTTGATTTTTATACCAAGTGGAAATGAAACACAGAGTGTTTGCATGCCACTGCCCTTTGCTAAGCCTAGCCCAATGGTCAGAGCATTCGCTCAATATCTGCCCATTCGCGGTCTGAGTCATCCTTGTCTGGATGGCACAGAGATGAATGGGTATTACCCTGGTCAACCTACCATGTCATGAAAGATAAGTATTTGCATGTACCTATATGCGTGAAGTACAGCATGTGGAAGACCAAATATGCTAGGGTTGTCCTCACAACCATATTGGTACCAGAGATATGTAGAGTACGCAATGTGTACTGCTGTCTTTGCCATGGGCCAGCAACCAGAGAAGGGATGGATGGTGTGTTTGTGGAATTTGGGGGGGTGACGGGTAATGTAATAATTCACTAAAGGGAGACTGGGTCGGATGTACAATAGGTGAACTGGAGGTGTACGAGGGAGCAGTGGGTGAATCAAAAAGGAAACCAAAGAACATACATTCACATCCCCAATACACCCTGACAGGCCATACCGCAGAACACAATCCCACAAACATATAAACATTAAAATGTGTGATACACATGTACAGAAATGGCACCGACTCACACCCACATAATGATCTGGCCTGAACTGAGCCATCCAACTCCTACACACCTTGATACATAATTGAATACCCATCATCCCCTCCACAGCACACCCCCCCTTGCTGAACGTCCACCAAAACCACCCATACTCGGGCTGCTAGCTTGGGCCAGCCATATCTGCACATAGTGCCCCCTACCCACATCTAGTAGGCAGTCTCACCTTAGGCAGTCTCAGGCTTGCAAACTAGGTATCCCATGCATGTATAACCCTCCCTTATTTTCATATAGCCAAAAGAATGGGAGTCATTGATGTCCACAATTTTTGGACATCCCTCATGGGATGTGTCGGTTCTAAAGATTAGACTTGGTGGCACAACATGATGTCCAGACCCGTAGACATCCAGACACAAGTTGCATTAGCAGTAGTTGTCCACAACCCTGCTCAGCCTCCAGCTGGTCCTGCATAACCTAAGACCCGGGATTAAACACCTGACCAAGATGCACATCTCCCTATGTGCATTATCGGGAATATACACCTTTCACATGTTCCCTAGAAGCTTCCCCATAGCCATCATCCAAATAGTACACATCCGCAAATTGTATACCCTGTCCAAGTTCCACATCATAATGATGCACACAACCCCTGTATACAAACGGTAAACACCCCTCCCGGATGCAGGTGTTCATATACATGGCCATGTACAACCCCAGATATGTAGTCATACATCTATAAATGTGCATACTTATATACGCATAGCTACAGCTACACATCACCCATACATGCATATAAGTAGTTGTCAAGTATGTGTCCTTTTTATAAATATGTATACTTGCAAATGTATACATATGTCTCTCAGAAACATATGAACATTAACATGTACTATACATATGTACATCAACCGATTGTCACATTTGTTGCCAGTAGTGTGGAATGCCTGTAGTAAAGTCATATATCCTAACTACCATTCATGCAGAATGTACCACGGATGGTGTAGTGGTCAAACCGGTGACTAAAGTTTTTCTGTTCCTGGGTCCAAACCATGCAAGGGCTGCTAATTTTATATGATGACCAGAATAATGGCCATCGTATATAGGGTGATTAAGTAACTTACAAGCTGACGTAAGTGGGTATGCGTGGTGGTAAATGGCGGTTATTCAACAGCATATGCATGTGTATGCACAGACATACATATATATATATATATATATATATATATATATATATATATATATATATATATAAAACCATGAAGAATGAACATGGTCACAATAAAGCAGTCATAATGAATGTGACGGGAAACAGCAGCAGAAC
The DNA here is from genome assembly GCF_019279795.1 of Protopterus annectens. Classification (NCBI taxonomy): domain Eukaryota; kingdom Metazoa; phylum Chordata; order Ceratodontiformes; family Protopteridae; genus Protopterus; species Protopterus annectens. Next base: position 1,861,752,592 of record NC_056741.1, read on the forward strand.
CCACTTTATTATTTAGTGTTGTTATATTAAGCTGGCCAGAGGTGAGCAAACCTCCTGTGTCTCCAACCACAGGTAGGATGCTAACAGTGGAACTAACTTTGTCCATGTACTAAGTCTGACTATCAAACAGGTACAGGGCAGTCCCAATCTCCATTTGAATGAGCCAAAACCAGAAAACTAATTGAACACCCTGACCATTATATAAATGCATGTCCCAGGACTATAAGCTTGGGACGTCTGAATATACTTGGAGTGAGCCAACATACGGGACGTGTCTAGAGCAGTGTGGAGTGGCACATGTGTAGTGGTGTGGTTTATTTCTGACCAAAGAATGGATGACTACTGTGTTAGTGATGTTTTGTTGTGTTTGTTCTGGTAATTATGAACCATGGGTATACATGGAAATGAAGCAGCACAGCAATAGTGTAGTGGTTAGAGCATCCGCCTATCGAGCAGACATTGCTGGTTCAACTGTAGCACACACCATTTACAACGTGTAATCCGTATATGAGCATATCCTGCTAATTTTATGCTGTATAACGACATAATACCATTGAAATGTGAACTGGGGTGATGTATCACAGTAAGAATGCAGAAGGTGTTTGTGTGATGGGAAATGGCGGTTAAACAGAAAACCACTGCTGAAAAGTGTTGTACTCACCCTTTGTCCAATGATCCTTGTTCTGCCCAGCAACACAATACACCGGCTTGGCCAGGCTCGACGCCAGGATCCTACACACCACAACCAATGTGATTTACCACTAAGCCACGGCAGTTATACCTAACTCTGATGTTATCACAAATATAGCAGACAGCATAGTCATTCAACAGTATGATCAAAGTAATTAATCATGTAAATGTATATGCATGCATACATACAGATATATATATAAATATATATATATATATATATATATATATATACATATATATATAGCTACAGAACAAACATGGGCACAAGAAAGCATTCATAACAAATGCGAAGGAAAACAGCAGTGGAACACCCGCATTATCTAGTGCTGACATATCAAGCTGGCCAGAGGTGGGCAAATCCCCTGCGTCTCTAACCACAGGTAGGATGCTAACAGTGGGACTAACTTTGTCCAATGCTAAGTCTGACTTTCAAATGGGTACAGGGCAGTCCCAGTCCCCAATCAGACAAGCCTAAACCCAGATAACCATATGAACACCCTAACCATCATATGAACGTATGTGCCAGGACTATAGGCTTGGGAAGTATGAAAATACTTGGAGTGAGTCAACATGCGGGACGGGTCCAGAGCAGTAGGGAATGGTGCATGTGTAGTGGTGCAGTTTTCCCAGCAGGAGAATGGATGCCTACTGTGTTAGTGAAGTGTTGAGGCGTGTGTTCAGGTAACTATGAACCATGGGTATACATATAAATGAAACAGAAGACCAATAGTGTAGTGGTTAGAGCATCCACCTAACAAATAGGCATTCACGGTTCAAGTTTGAATATAGCACATATCATTTTCCATGTGGAATTAATGTCATTCTGCTGTAAAACTGACATAATAACATGTAAAAGTGAACTTGAGTATTGCATGGGACTTTTAACCAGATCCTTTCAATCAAAGTGGTACTGTCATAATGAATAAGGCACAAGTAAGCACAAATAAGTGGCAGTAAACATATGTAACACACAGTAAGCTTATGCGAGTGCGCTTGTGTGTGTGTAAGCAGCGGCCAGCATAGGAAATGTATATAAGTATGTGCAATACATATATACACTATACACACACATATATATATATATATATACATATATATATATATATATATATATGTGTGTGTGTGAGTGTGTGTGAAGAATAAACGTCGTAACCATAAAGCATAGACAAGGGATGAGAAGGGAATCAACAGCAACTATAGTGTTATATAGTGCTGTTGGCATATGCCATATCATGCTGGCCAGGAGTGAGCAAAGCACTGCTACTCACACCACAGGCAGGGTTTTACCAGTGGGAGTAACATCGTCAAATTGCTAAGTCTAATTTACACACAGACAGAGAGTGGTCCCTGCTGGAACTACCAAAAATTATAAGTCGCATTTGGGCGTCCGACCATTACACAAGCAAGGGCAGGTATGTTCAAAGACTAAATGGTGGGAGAGCCTGAGAATACACGAGGTGGGACAACATATGCGTAGGGCCCCTAATGCTCTGGAGAGGGCAATGTTTGGAGGTGTGTTATGGCTGCGATAATAAGTGGATATTGGAAGTTACGCATGTAAGTTGATCATGGTTGGGGTGGAGGAACTATGGGTATGAAATTATGGATCCAGGCATGCCATGGTTGGATGGCCCGGTTCTAATTGGACTGCCCCATGGAGGTCAGCGAGTTCGTAATAGGTATATATGCATACACACATGCAAACATCAATATATAGAAGTACATTCTCTGTACCACATGCATTCCATTTGTAGACATAGATAACAGGAATGTGCACATACAAACATCGACAGTAGGTGGAATAATAGGCTGTTCAGAAGAGGGACAGGATGAAACTGCTAAAACACAAAGGTGTGTACAGTGTCCAAAGTAAGTGCTGTGCTGACAATAATCAAATGTGAGGGCTTCCTCACACATGGAATCATTCCTGTGATCTGCCAACTACGGCAGCGCCAAGTACTAAACCAGTCTATTTGTAAAAGAAATACACTGAACACGTACATAATTAGGCCACCACGTGCAACGTGTACGTTACCACATAGTCATACATATTAATTAATTGTAGTGTCATGTTAACGGGAGTAAGAATGTAATGAAATATAGAGTCTAGTCTTGCCATAAACACATGCGTGTTCCATGTGGGGCAACCCGATAATTGTGAATAGTATTCCTTCGGTCGCTCACGTCACCAATGTTTGTGGACTAAATGTATGGGAGTTCTGAGGATATGTGTAGTGAGTAAACTGATGGGATGGTTCTATAGGAGTTGGGTGTGGCCAGTGTGTAGTGGTGTTGATATACCACGAATCCGATAGGAGAATGGATGACAGCAGTGTTAGGGAGGCATTGGGGTGCGTGGTTGGGGAACCAGGAGCCATGCGTATATGGGTATATATGCATGTGGAGCAGCACAGCAATAGTGCATTCGTTACAGCAACCTCCTAACAAACAGACATTCTCATACTGAATCCCACTGTATCACATTCCAATTACTATTGGTAATCTGTACATGAACATATTGCAACATCTTTCCGCTGTATAACCTGCTAAATATCGATTACAAGATAACTGGAGTGAAGTGTCAGTGTCATAATGAATAAGGCATTAGTATGC